>NW_027133251.1:6480000-6751444 GCF_026122565.2 Emydura macquarii macquarii | reverse complement strand
ACCACACCTGACATGGCCTATCCCCCATGGATTATTATGATTCTGCCATGCTGATGTCACACAATATATTAGCTGCCCCCCCTCTCTAGCCAGCCCGCATGACAAGGGGCAGCGTCAAACACAATCTTGGCAAGGGCTTGGGCGAAATTTGAACGCGGGATGTTTTGCTCCCAAAAGGAGACTCGTGGCTTTGTCCACCAAATCCCCTGGGAACTATCACTAAAGCAGCATTCCCCAGGAGTTTTTTAAAAAGTAGCCAGCAACCACAGTGTGTGTGGAAACGTAAATGTATGGCAGGAAATACATTCTTCTTGAGGGCTTTTTTCGGCGTTAATCCCGGGACCTCTCATACCCCAAACAAGAATCATATCTTTAAACTAACCAGTCTTTTTTGTATTCTTCAGGCCTCAGAAGGCATTTACTCATGCTGTGAAGCTTTTCACTACCTCTCAATGGTTCTTACTGTGCCACAATACCCTAGAAGAAATTAATAGAAAGCTGGAAGCATTCTCTTTTCTGACTGAGCTGCTTGCCTGACAGGTGGACACTTACAGATGGACAGGTACCTGACAGGTGGACGGAACAAGACCCGGCACCCTTTGTGAAGGGAAAACAAGATGCGGTCTCTGTTTTTCCTGAGAACTGATTTTAGAAATGGCTGTAAAAAGCCTGAGATAGAAAATGTTTTTTAGCAGTTTTTAATCTTAGAATGTTTTGAAGTAATGAAATAGTTAAGAGGTCTAGACGCTAGTAGAGATGGAATGCAGAGAAAGACCTTGTAACTTAGATAAGGAAAGTTGCAAGTATTCAGTTAGAAAATTCCTAGATAATACTTTTTTAGTATGTATGACCATAGTACCTGTGACGTGTAAAAACTTTTTTATACCACCCTATAAATATGGTCAGTTTTTTGGAAGTAAGCGTCGTTCCTTACTTTTGAAGGGACCAATTTCTTTACGTAAAGAATAAACTTTGACTTTGCTAAATCTGTTGTTTGGCTAATTCAGGACTATCCGCTGAGCAATGGACTTGTAAGTAAGGACCCCTGAGTTTGGGTTCTTCCACACCTTCTGCTCTATGTTTCTTAACTGCGTGCTCTATGCTCCCCATTTTGGTGGGGCCATCTGCCTCTGTCCTGTGGGCATATCTTCTCCATGGACCTGCCAACTTCAGCCTCCGGAGGCTGACCCTTAAGCGTCTCTCCTTTGTAAGGGTGCCCATTAGAGAACCTCCTCATCCTCAACTACAGATCGACTGTGAAGCCTTACTCTGTGGTTTCTGCCAGGAAGCATGAACCCTGCTTGGCTATATTTGCGGAGGATACATCTGCCAAAGAGTATTCTAGCTACCAGGTTTGTTTTCAATGGGTGAAGCCAGTGACTGTGAGGCTGATTCCTCAAGCCACCTCCTCAACCTGTTTCTCCCAGCAGCAGCTGAGGGTCTCACCTATGCTCTCCCTTCCCACTCCAGGGCCCCAGTCCCCTTTTGCAGTCAGCTCAAGCCGCTTCTTCCACATTCGGGAAAGGCAGAAAACCAGGCTCACCCTCTGCAGCCATAGCCTCTGTCAGCCACCAGGTGAACATGAGACCAAATTCAGATGCTAAGGTAGCTGTTGCTCAAAAGACTGGTGGGGGAAAATGTAGGGCAAATCTTGCCAGGCACAGGAATAAAGACCCCCCTTGCTAGATCTTGTTTGGGATTGTCATGCAGGAACTATTCTGCCAGATCATACCCAAAGTTCAACAAGCCACAGCCCAGCTCTGCCACCATCAGCAGTCCTAAGAATGAACCAAAGAAAACACTAGCTGTGCTGGGGTGCACACCACATATGGGACTAGAGGATTCTATGGTGGCCAGGTTGGAATATTAACGCCATATGCTGCACTTGGAGGAAGAGCCAGGGAAAAGAGATTGAGTGCAGTGAGGCTCAGCTGAGCAGGAATAGGTGGGGCCCATAAGCCAGGAAGCTGGCAACAGAGATGGGCTGCTGCTGGGAAAGGGCAGTCATTCCCTGGGAAGAAGAAGGAGCATTTGGAGCTTGTACACCCACAATACCAAGGCAGCTGTTGGTTGTATTCCTCAAGCATGGTTCCAAATTCAGACCTCAAGGCAGCCTTCACTCTAAAGAATGTTGGAGAAAAACACAGGGAAAAAAATTAAATGATCAGCAGCTATCACAGCCTTGGCAAGGACATGGATGAAATTTGAACTCCTGATGTCTTGCGCCCTAAAGGAGACTCATGGCCTCTTCCAATATATTCTTTTGGCACTATCCTGAAAGCAGCCTTTCATAAGATTTTCTATAAATGAACCAAAAGACTGAATGATTTTGGAAATGCTAAAGTAGATGAGAAAACACACCTTCGGGGAGCATTTTTCCAGGATTTGCACCGGGTACTTTTCGTACCACAAGCAAGAATCATATCCTTAGACCAACAAGTCAGGTATTGCCTTTGCTGCAATTGTCAGGCCTCTGAATTTTTGGCCAAATATCTACAGATCACACTATCAATAAGGTTTCTAAATGGCACTCTTTTAGTGCCCCAATACCTTTGGCAACAATCTGTGTGTGTGCAGTTGGCTACCAGTAGGTAGAGTCCAGTGCCTGGATGTTCATCTCTTTGGGAAGGATACTTTGAGCCTATGACAATTACTAGGCCACACTCCTAACTAGCATTCACAGCCTCCATATATTCACCTTTATATATTCATCTAATCCCTTCCCTAAAGATATCTGTGTACCCCCAAATATTGGGAAAGTTTGTATCCACATTTTGATTTGAAATTTTTTGGTTGGACTCCTCTCTTTTTTGTGTGCTACACTCCAGAATAGATGTTCTTCCTGGTCTGAATGAGAATATCCTCATGTGATATGTAATCTGCTTCATCGATCGGAAATTCAGGTTAGATTAATGTAAAAACCCCCTACAATATTCCTTCATGTTTAACTTGAGTTAAACCAAACCTTTTTTGATAGGGCTTGTGATGTTTATAAAACACTTCTCCCTGATCCCTCTTCTTCATCCCAAGATGTATTTTGTGGCACTTTAGCACCAGTAAGAGCCATCCCTGGTAAATTTTAAATGCTTTGAGGAAGATTGTCACCACTGTATTTGCAGACTCAGGATTTGAATGACTTGGAGAGAGAAAATGGATTAAGCATTTTAATTCTCAATGTTCTTTACCTAGTCCAGTGGTTCCCAATCTTTTCTCTGCCTCAACACACCTTGTTACCTTTTATTATTTTGCAGAACTCCAGCATATTGTCTCCAGCGTAACCTGCCCTCTTATTGCATGTATTTCACCTTTTTACCATGCTTGCCATTCACAATCTGTACAATATAGTTAATGATGCTAGAGTCTAACCTCACACTAGTTCTGCCCCTACTCCTCAGGACTCAAATTTTTTATTTGAACCTTGCTCTGGGGAATGGAATGTGATGCATGCATAATATTTGAAAGGAGCCTTATCCCAGAGAGCAAAAGTACAGAATGTGATCTGGCGATTTTTTTTGTTCACACGTGTAGTTTTTCAAAAATTTCTGTGGCACACCTATTCGGGCATGATGGCACAGCAGTGTGCCGTGCCACACCGGATGGGAAACTGTGATCTAGGCCAAGCCTCTGACTCTTATGATGTAGCTGATTACTGTTGGCTCGGAACAGGGTATTAAAAATGATTGTATCTACATGCAAAATGCAAATAAAAAAATATTTAGGTCTGACCCTCGGATGGTGTCAGTCAGAGTAACTCCAATATATTAGTGTAGCAGAAGGTTTTCATTAAGATGGTGCTAGTTGCTTTAGTACATAGTATAATTTAAAAAAACAAAAACAAAAACGAATCAAGTAATGTTGGATTTGAGTCAAGTCCTCCAGGCAAGTTTCCAGTGATTGGGCCACTTTCCAAATGGCAATATTTTCATTAGTATATTAACAGTGGCAAAGCCAATATTGAGGATGTTAAATGAAGAAACAAGCATTCAGTAGTGAGACCTTTTGGCTAAACATATCGTGCTCTTAGATCAAGTTACCAAAGGAGGGAATTTTCCAACACATTAGAATTGGCCTAACTCTTTTCCTACTCATAAAATATTAGGGTTTGAAGGGACCTAAGAAGGTCATCTAGTCCAACCTCCTGCTCAAAGCAGGACCAACCCCAACTAAATCATCATAACCAGGGCTTTGTCAAGCCGGGCCTTAAAAACTTCCTAGGATGGAGATTCCATCACCTCCGTAGGTAAACCATTCCAGTGCTTCACCACCCTCCTAGTGAAAAAGTAATTTTTATTATGCAAGCTAGACCTCCCCCAATGAAACATGAGACCATGGCTCCCTGTTCTGTCATCTACCACCACTCTTAACAGCCTAGCTCCATCCTCCAACCACCCCCCTTCAGGTAGTTGAAGGCTGCTATCAAATCACCCCTTACTCATCTCTTCTGCAGACTAAATAAGCCTCTCCTCATAAGTCATGTGCCCCAGCCCCCTAATCATTTTTGTTGCCCTCCAGTGGACTCTCTCCAATTTGTGCACATCCTTCCTCTAGTGTGGGGCCCAAAACTGGACACAGCACTCCAGATGTGGCCCACCAGTGCCAAATAGAGGGGAATAATCACTTCCCTCAATCTGCTGGCAATGCTCCTACGAATGCAGCCCAATATGTTGTTAGCCATCTTGGCAACAAGGGGACACTGTTGACTCATATCCAGCTTCTTGTCCACTGAAACCCCCAAGTCCTTTTTTACAGAACTGCTGCCTAGCCAGTCAGTCCCCAGTCTGTAGGAGTGCATGGGATTCTTCCATCCTAAGTGCAGGACTCTGCACTTATCCTTATTGAACCTCATCAGATTTCTTTTGCACCAATCCTCCAATTTGTCTAGGTCACTCTGTATCCTATCACTACCCTCGAGCATATCTACCACTGGGAGCTGACCTTGTCTTTGAAGACAGAGGCAAAAAAAGCATTGAATACTTTAGCTTTTTCCACATCTGTCACTAGGTTGCCTCCCCCATTCAGTAAGAGGCCCATACTTTCCCTGGCCTTCTTCTTGTTGCTAACATATCTGTAGAAATCCTTCTTGTTATCCTTCACAACCCTTACTAGCTGCAACTTCAATTGTGCTTTGACCTTTCTATTTTTCCATTGACTTCAATGAGAGCAGGGTTGTGGCAACACTACTTGGTTTTGGAAATCTCACCATACATGTTTCTATAGGTGTTGGATCCAGGATTTGACATTTCAGTGGGAAAGGAAGATGCTCAGCTGCTCCAAGAGTAGTTGAGTACGTTGAAAGATGGAGTAGCAGCAACAAACACAGGAAGGAATAGTCATTACTGGTGTTGAGATAACCAGGCAGTTAAGCAGAATGCTGCACAAAGTTAATAGGTTGTAAGGAAGGATTTGAAGGAAGAAAGGGATGGGGGAGACTTACATTACCTTACATTGATTTATTAATTTGCCTTACAGCTGGTCAAAAATGTTTGTATGTCAAAATTAAAACGAAAATAGAAGAAACTGCAGTAAAATATTCACAATGTTCACCTTTATTAACTGCTAAAAAAAACAGATGAAATGTTTCCAGTTTCAAATTTGCAACAACATTTTGAGTTTTAAAATTTAAAATTTGAAAAAATAATCAAGTTTTTGAAAAATGCAGAATTTTCTCCTTTGTTTTTGTCCAGTTTATTTGCATGGTTACTGCTATTTTGTTATTTCAGTTAGGGCCAATTCCCATCCAGGTTAAAGGAAAGACACCTTGTTAAAGGGAGTTTGATCAGGCCCTCATCTTTGCATGTGTGTCTGTTGTGTCTGCCTAAGTATTTACACCCTGTAATCATCTACATTTGAGAACTCACAAACAAAAGTTGGAGAGAAACTTCTCTTTAACATTGTCTTTAACAAAAAATAACACCTCAAAATTATCTATGTGCCCGTACAATGCATAATCTTTAGATTTTTAATATCCACTATTAAACTTGCACCTGCATATTGTAAGATCCCGGGAAGAAGAAAGCAAAATACTAAAGATCCCAAGTCACAGATGCTAAACCACCCAACAGTGCAATAAATCTCTTTAAAGTGCTTTTATCATTTTGCTCCATACAGCAGTCCTGAATATTTTCTGATAAATTATTACAGCAAATTGGCATCCATTGGAATATTCTGAAAGTAAAAAAACAATAGGATTTATTAGCACAAAACATTATAGTAATTAAAAATAAATTTGAGAGATGCAGAGAAAATTAAACACATGGAGAAATCTATGGCCAGCAGAGTTAAGGACAACAAGAAGGATTTTTAAATCATATTAAGAACAAAAATAATCCTAACCATGGTACTGGTCCATTACTGGGTGGAAATGGTAGGTTTATCAATAATAAAGCAGAAAACACAAAAGTGTTCAATAAATATTTCTGTTCTGCATTTGGGAAAAAATATATCTCATGTGGGAATTCTCATCATATACCAGTCTTTCCTTTCCACTGATATCTCAGGTGGATGTGAAACAGCAGCTACTAAACTTAGACTTTTTTGAATCAGTGGGTCCAGATACCTTGCATCCAAGAACTTTTAAAGAACTGGCTGAGGAGATTGCTGGATTGCTAATGTTGATTTTCAATAAATCTTGGAACACTAAGGAAGTTTCAGAAGACTGAAAGAAAGCTAATATTGTGCCAATATTTATTAAGGGTAAATGGGATGACCTGGGTAATTATAGACCTGTCAGACTAATATTGATCCCAAGGAAGATAAAGGAGCAGCCCATATGGTACTTGATTAATAAAGAATAAAAGTAGGTTACTATAAATAATGCCAATTAAAATGTGTTTATAGAAAATAGCTCCTGTCAAACTAACTTGATATTTTTCTTTTTATGAGACTACAAGTTTGGTTGATTAAGGAAATAGTATTGATATAATATACTTAGATTTCAGTTGGGCTTTTGACTGGGTACCACATGACATTTTGATTTAAAAACTAGAATGATATAAAAATATCATGGCACACATTAAATGGATTAAAAGCTGGTTAACTGCTAGGTCTCAAAATGTAATTGTAAATGAGAAATCATAATCAAATGGGTGTGTTTCTAGTGGCGTCCCACAGGGATGGGTTCTTGTCCCTATGCTATTTAACATTTTCATTAATGACCTGGAAGAAAAAATAAATGAATCATTAATGAAGCTTGCAGGTGACAAAATTGGGGGATGGTAAATAATGAAGCGATCAGGTCACTGATAAACAATTATCTGGATCATTTGGCAAGCAGGGCTCAGCAAACAATACGTGTTTTCATGTAGCTAAATTAAATGTACATTTCAAGGAACAAAGAATGTGGACCATATTTACATTATGAAGGACTCTATCCCGGGAAGCAGTGATTTTAAAAAGATTTGGGAATCATGATGGATAATCAGCTGAAGATGAGCTCCCAGTGCGATGTATCCAAAAAGCCTAATGTGATCCTTGGATGCTTAAACAAAATGTTGAGTAGGAATAGAGTGTTACCTCCATATTTGACATTGGTGCTGGAATACTGTGTCCAGTTCTGGCATCAACAAATCAAGAAGGATGTTAAAAGATGTTGAAGAGGGTTCAGAGAAGAGACACAAAAATGATTAAAGGCTTAGAAAACCTGCCTTATAGTGATAAACTCAAGGAGCTCAATATATTTAGCTTAACAAAGAGGTTAAGGGGTGACTTGATTACAGTCTGTAAGTTCCCATATGGGGAACAAATATTCAATAATGGGCTCTTCAGTCTAGCAGAGAAAGGTATAACATGATCCAATGGCTAGAAGTCGAAGTTACGAAAATTCATACTGGAAAGAAGGGGTGAGAGTAATTAACTATTGGAACAATTTACCACGAGTTGTGCTGGATTCTCTATCACTGACAATTTTTAAATGAAGCTTGGTTAAAAGATCTGCTCTAGGAATTATTTTGGAGAAGTTCTAGGGCATGTGCTATACCAGAGGTCAGACTAGATGATCACATAGTCCCTTCTGGCCCTGGAATCTATGAATGTATCACCACCTTTTCCTATCTGAATACAGTATAATCATAATAATAGATAATTAATAATACAATAAAAATCCACCCAAATATCTGATTTCCCCTTTTTTAATGGTGATGCACATGATTTTGGTGGTGAAATACAATAGGGTTTCAAATTTCAGCTTCAAACTGGGTCTGAAATGTTGACTATTCTTCAAGCCATGCCAAGAGGAATCCAAGAGTCAAAACATTATTTCTATAGAATTAAAAATTGAAGATAATCCTGCAAAAATGTTTACAGTATTTGTGAGGGATGTTTTTAGGCTCTCTAATACTAAGCAAAGTGCAGAACATATATTTCCCCCCTGGTAAAGTGTGTATAATTTCCCTGTGGGCATTATACTGCAATGCTTGTGGCACGCCTATCTAGGAAACAGATAGTACAAGTTCTTGAGCACTTTGGAGCAAATTCTCAGCTGCACTCAGCTCATGGTTGATGCAATTGAAAAGAAGCATGGGCCACCTTCCTAGTCTCTCTATCATGAGGTTGGGAGGGGTCTAGAATGGCCCCTGGCTTAATTTAGAGAACTCTAAGTGCTGCTCTAAATTACTGTTGGTGAAGAATTGGACAGAACACCATGAGCTCAAGCCCTGGTCCTCCTTCCCCCTGAGACACCCTCCTTGCTTATCCCCACCCCACCATACATCATACTCAAAATGATGGGGCTACACTGACTTTACATCATCCAAGAATAATCCTATGTCAGGGGGGATCCTTGGCTGCATCTTTAGGGTAGCTTTCCAGTTGTTGTGCCTTGCCAAAGCAGTACAAAGTAGCTGGATCAGGACTGAGCATCTGTCAGTGTGATTAGAAAGCAGGGAAGGCCCAATTCGGAAATCAACTTCAAAGATTTAATGGAAGCAGCAGCAGGCCTACACCAAAACTAATGGCTACCTGCATAGCTATGGAACTGTTGTGACTTGTTGGACTGCACTGTGTGCAGAGAATGTCAGCCATTGTGTATTCAGATTGTTACAGAAGAGAAGCAGTTGGACAGATTTTCAGGTTCAATGCAGTCATTTTGCATTGCATCACTGGTGGAATTTCACCATGGAGCTGGCATAATCAGTCACAGGAGGCTCACCCAACTACAGAAGGAACTTCTGGTGGTGTAGAGCTTATGCTGCAACTCCTGTGTAGCCTTGGTCTCTACTGCCTTTATGGGAACTATGCACTTCCCTTCAGCCCATCCATCTTTGGCTGCCATGTTGAGGTCATTGGCAACCAGCATATCTAAGAGCATCTCCCTGGATATTCCACTCTAGTTCACAGTCCTGTGCAACACTTGCTCTTTTTCAAAAACATGAAGACCTCCATTGGCTGAGCTCATTCCACTAGGCTAGAACTAGGCTAGAACTAAGTCAACTAAAAAAAAAAATCAAAATTCGAATGAAAAAAAGTTTAAACAATTTGTTTGCATTATTTTGACCAGCTATGTGCGAGGTAATTTGCAGAAATTCCTCTTTGAAATTTAAGAAGAAAATTTTCATATGAAAGGAATTTCTTGAGTTTTCATGTAAATCTACAAGAAAAACATTTAGTTGTCGGGGTCCCTGATTGGACTGTCTCTACAATCACAAAAAAGAAACAATTCAGGGTGTGAAAGTGCATACCAAAAAATCATGATACTTTTTTCTGAAAATTAGGGCAGATCAGACAATGAACTTTTTTCCTGTGCAAAATTCTGATGGAAAAAAACAAACATAATAATTTTCATTGAAATTTTGTATAAGGAATTTTGACTTTTTTGGGAAAAAAAACCAAAACCTTTGAAATATTTTGGCCAAAACCCAAAATATTTCAATTCAGAAATGTGGCCATAGTGCCTTAGGGAAGCTTTAATCTGGGTACATCATGGTCCCATTCTTCTCTCTAAGCCAGGGTCCCTGACCGGACAGTCTCTCCTATGATTCAGGACAGTATCCCTTCGTGGTGAGGGGAGGTGGCTGCATCATGGGAGTCCCTGCCCCAGAGGCATCATAATTCTGCAGGCTGCACTCTCTAGCTGGACTACATTTCCCATGATTGGCCAACAACTGATTCTTGTAAAAAAAAATTAAACCATAGACACACAACAAGATAGCCGTTCCATCAAACAGCATGGTAGTAAGGTAAGGGAGAGCCTTATTTGTGCCCTGAGTGGTATCCAGTGGGGCCAGCAGGATTCACCTTCAGAATTGGAACAGGTTTTTTTATTTTAACGTTAGCTGGATCCATTTAAAAATAACACACAATATACATCCAGTTGATGACAGCTTAACTTACTGTCTATTATGATCAGTCTCAGTCAGAGTCTTGTCTTCTAGTATTGCTGGCATATGGTATTTTATGAACTATTTCATGAAAGTAAACCATGCTGCTAATGAAACATGAGCTTTCTCCTTTAGCCTACGATACACAAAACAACGATAAACCAAAAAAAATTATACACACTGTCACTGTTTTGTTGGCAAATCTCCACAAGAAAAACTCACAAATATCTTTGACTCCTGGTCCCAGATATAATCAATTATGAAGCTTATTGAGGTGGGCTACACTGTCGCAAACAAACAACATAATTACGCTGTCACATTGTTGACATCCTATCACAGATTTCAATAGCAATCTGTCAGGCTTTGGTATTGCGATGTCAACACTTAGAAGGCCTTGTCATATCAGTTTCTGGGGATTATTGCTGCTTTGTCAGATGTGCGACTAGCACTGATGAGACTGTATGAAAAGATGCCAGAGTCAGATGAAGCTTTAACACTTCAGAAGTTTGTTGAGATCACAGAAGAAGCAGCAATAATGAATTACTCACCATCATCATTTGGACTGATATATTATATAGCCCCTTTAACCCAAGGAACTCAAAGAACTGTAGAACCTTGATTTTATGAGCACCAAATAAACAATTATATGAACCCTTTTTCCTGATGAGAAAAATAAAAACAAAAACAAATTCCTGTAACAAAAGCCACGTCGATGCAGAATATGTCAACATCCCTTCAGCTTCTGACGCCGTAAGTGCCCTGGAAATCACTGTGCAGTGATTTGAAGTGATGGAGGCTACCATACGTTTCCATTCCCACTGCAATTTTGAGATGTTCAGTTTAATGAACTTTTTGATTGTATGAACTCCTCAATTCCTAATTTGCACATAAATTGGGGTTCTACTGTATTTTATAAATGTTAACTAATCACATCTCTCTTCAACTACTCTGAAGCAAGTATGGATTATTTACCCATTATTACCCAGATGGATAAATAGGCACCTTTTCTTATTTTGCTCCTCTATATCAAGTCACACTTGTATGTTTCAGTATTGTCTACATTAAAAAGAAAAGCTCTTTGACTAACAAAGAACTTTTTCTCTGCATTTACCAACTCCCACAAGTAATTATTATAGCACAAAGTGAATGTGTAAGTTTGCGGCATTACATCTGGGTGTTGATTAATTCTAGCAGAACTGCTGCTATGCCTGGGACAAATGTTCTTTTTTCCATTCGCCTTGCAACTTAGCAGTTTATTTGCTGAATCAGGCAGTGGTACAGATGGCATTAATCTCCTCTCACTTCTGTCACTACAGTTTTGGTGGGGGTAGAAGTGTGGCTTAAACCAAAAGTTTAAGATTCAGACATCTTTGGTTCTAGTCCAAGCTTTTTAAGGGACTTAATGGCTGACCTTAAGAAAGCTGTTTCATCTCTTTATGCTTTGGTATCCCCATATGTAAAATGAAGACAATGCTACAGATCTCCTTTGTGAAGCGTTTGGAGATCTACAGATGAAAAACATATATAAAAGTTACATATTACAGTTATTATTATTACTCTTGATTTATTCCAATGTACATTGATAAGAGAATCAGTCCATCAAAATGGATCTTGGGGAGTGACTCACCTCTAGCACGCCTGCATTTTCACACAGGAGCAGTATGGGAATAAGTACTGGTGATTTAAAAGTAATACAGATTTCTAATTATGTTCTCCTTAAAGTTACCTTTGGGAAAGAAAGTGGAGAAAAAAATGTGCATTTAATTACAGATGAGAGAGAGAACATTAAGTATAATTACATGGCTCCCACTGGCCATTTTCGGGACTTCATACTTTAAAACTTTCTGTGCTCTGCCTGTGATGTTACAGCAAACATAAAGCAAATTCTTTCTTCTTTAGCCCCCAAAGAAAAGAAACCCCCAAAGTGTCAGCTTACCATAAATATCACAACCCTCTTTGATACCTTTTGCTTTGCACAAATATGGCTAAGTGTGCTAAGTGGCCAACTCACATAGATAGGATTGGAAGGATACATTTTCTATTGGTAAATATTGGTGTAGAGGAATGGCCTGTCCTTCCCTGTCAGTCTCGGAGGGAGGCCACACCCCCTCACTGCTGCACCTGTGTGGATACACTTAATATAGGAGAATTAGCTTTCCATTGTCCGTAGCCCCAAGCCCTCAAGCCGGGCAGGAGCAAGTAAGCAGTTTCTATTGCCCTGGCTCTTAGTCAGGGTCGGCAGGCAAATCAGTCCGTGTTCCCAGGCAGGGCAAACGAGCAGTTTATAGGACCGGACCTTCAAGCAGGGTGGGCAGGCAAAGCAAAAATTCAATCGCCCTCAGCTAAGGCAGGGTAAGCAATGTGAGCTGGCGACTACCTAATGAGACTTTGCAGGCTGAGGGGTGGTAATCCCAAGGTGTTGTGGCTGGGGGGGAGAGGGATGCAGGCACACCTGACTCCACTGCATCCCAGCCCAAGACCCTAGCAGTGGCGGGCGTCCTGCCACTGGATCAGCGGGGCTCCAGCCAAAACTCACTAAGCGGTGCTCAGGCTTGAGTGCAGTGGAACTAAAGTTGTCTATCCCTGGGTTACTTACTCCACTCCTGTGTCTGTGTACCTGTGGTCCAGGTCAGGGCCCACTTCCTCAGGGTAGAACGCGACAGGCAGTCCCAGCAGGCCCTCAACATCACGGGCGTCAGGCAGCTCCTCCAGGTTGCAGGGGCCAGGTAGCTCTTCAACCTCACAGGCCCCAGGTAGCTCCAGCAGGTCCTTGGAGTTCCAGCTGGTAGGCAGCCCTGGCAGCTCCTCTGCAGGGCAGTAGACAGGTTCGGGTCCCAGCACCAGGGGAAAGACGTCCTTCTCCTTCGGTCCTACTGAGCTGGAGGGCCCGCCCTTTACACTTCCAGTTCCTGCCTTGGGCTCGCCCCTCTGCTTCCGGAATGCTGGGCACAGCGTCTCCGAGCCTGCCCTCTGGGGTTTGCGTGGCAGTTCCTCTCTGTCAGTCTCAGAGGGAGGCCACGCCCCCTTGCTACAATTGGTAAAAGGTTGATTTCACTGCACACAGACAAGACAGCGAAAAAACGTTTCCATAGATAATAATAGAAATATACAGAAAGGTGAAGTAAGAAAAATGCTGCTTGAGAACTTGCTAGAGTTTGATTGAAGGATATTTACTTTATATATTTTGACATGTGATGCTGAGAATTTGTTTTGTAACAGTTATAAAGCTTTAACTGTTTGAATCTCAACATCTACTCCCATTAAATAGCGCCTGACACCCCCCGCCATTGCCTGACGCCCTGAATAATTTCCTGCAACTCTGAAAATTTAAATCTATAAAAATAAATATAAAAAGCTTAAAAACATCATTTTGTGCAACTATGAAAGTATACATTGATAGAAATCAAAACAAACGCTTAAAAATAAACACTAATATCATCCATTGAAATTATACACAAATAAAAATTGAATTCTTCCCATAGAGCAGCTGTCTTACCTTAATCAGTCTCAGAGGTAAATGCTGTGTATAGACCACACTCCAGAGGGCCAGAAAAGGAGAACATTCTCACAATAAGTTTCATTAAAGTTTTGCTCACAAACTACACACCCCTTCTCTTCTCCTCTTGTGTCTCAGGTTTTGAGTCATGTTTCTGAAGGCACAATTAGGGTACACTGTTTTCTTGGCACCTCTCTGATTTCCACTTGTAGGCTCCATCTACACATAAGGCACTGTGTAGAGTCCCCTAAGCATAGGTGTAAGTAGCAGTGTAGATGATGAGGCAAATAAATACACATCAGAGCCATACAGGATATGCCTTTTGCATTCTCCACACACCCAAGTGATGCCTCCCACATCTACACTGCTATTTTTAGCATTCAAATGTCCTGCTGCCTCCCCACTGCTGGAGCCTTTCACTGCTTCTGGTAACCATATGCCACAGTGTTGGCCCACGGTGCTTTTCACTGCATCATGTAGCTACACTTATCCTACAAGCTGCCACCTGTGTAATTGAGGCCTTAGGCACCCTCCCTTTGTGCTGCATGGTCCACATAGATACTAGCATCAAACTTATAGCTTGCTCATGGTGATACTGAAACAGAGTTGGGAAATCGTAAAGTAGTATAAGAACCCAGAAGAGTAGAACTTGGACCCATTGGGGTTCTAGCCCATGGATTCTGCTGCATCACTAATAGAAGCTTAGGCTGATTTTTCCCTGGAGGAGCCTGTGAAGCTAGACACTGCAGGAAGTATCATCCTGCCCGACCTCAGCAGAGGCCCCTCTCCGAGCCCACTGATTGTCTCATACTGGTACATAAATAGGAAACCAGCATAGGAGTCTGTCTGAGCAATGATGCAGACTTCCTGTTTGCTTCTGCTCCAGACCTTGCCATGCTGTGGACCCTAGATTCCGGCATCTGAACCCAGTTCCTCCCTGACTCTGCTACTTGCCTGCTGTCTATAATCTGGGGCCTGACCCTGATTCCCTGCTATCCTGTCTTTCCTTGACCCCGATCCCTCTACTCATCTCCTGATCACAACTTGTTAATTGACCAGTGCGCACAGGCCACCTATGGCCCATCGCTAACAGGCAGCAATTACGGAAACAAGTCTAAAAACTTGTGTGACTCACATCTGTTCTATACAATGTTGTTGTAAATGTGTCAGTCCCAGGATATTAGAGAGACCAGGTGAGTAAGGTAATATCTCTCATCAACTAAAGTTGGTCTAATAAAAGTTATTATTTCACCCACCTTGTCTATTTCACATCTTTTCTGGCTTCCACAGAGTGTCAGTGACACAAACTCTTTTAGATTCACTAAGACTCACCCTTTAATTTCTTACTTTGTTTATTCCACTGGTGCCTAGAAGCCCAACTGTGATCACTTTCTCCTCATGCCCCACCCCCTTGTGCTCCTACAAACACATGGTAAGAAATAGTCCCACTGCTTTAGTAGCAAAGGCTAAGGGTGTAGGAAAACAAGCATTATTAGAGATGACCAAAAAAAATTCTTTTTTTTTAAATGTTCTTTTAACAAACCAGAATTTTTTGCAAGAAAACGTCCATTTTTATTTACATTTTTCAGGTTTTCATCAAAGAAATATATAAATCTGAAAATGTTTTGGGGGTTTTGACAATCAAACTTCAGCATTTTTCATTTTGGGGGTTTTCATGGGTTTTTTCTTTGATGAAAACTCCAAATACTTCTATGGAAAAAAAGAAAAATCTTCCAGTTTTTTTTAAAGGAAATAAAATAACTTTCCCAACCAGTTTTAGCTGTTATTCTCATTGTACATATGGGAGACTGAGGCACAGCTTCTTGCCCAAGGTCATACAAGATGGCTGTAGTAGAGAACTGAATCCAGCTTTCTTGATGCCTACTCCTGTATTTTCACTGCAAGACAGCCTTCCTCTGTACAAGACAGAGTCTGACTTCTAAAGTAAAATTACTTAATATTAGCAAAGTAGGAAGGGAGAGAACCACAAATATAAAAAATGAATGGGCCAGAACCTCAGTTGGTGTAAACTGGCTTCAATAGAGTTTTGCCATTTTATATCAGGACATCACAGATAGATGCTTTTTTTGCTTTCTGAGTTAGAAAGGAGGCATGCTACTGAACAGGGGACCGCAAACAAGGGAGTTTGAGAGGAAGTTTGTAAGAGGCAGTTGTAATAAAATTACTATGGTTATGAAAGACTTCATCACCAGTGTCAACGCTGGTCCTGTCTCCTCCACCTTTGTCTGTATCCAGACAGAGAACCTGGCCATGGGTGACTCTACCCAGATCCTGGTGTGGATTTGCAGAGGCTGTGGCCTGAATTTCTCATTCTCAGAAAGCCAGGCTGGGGGGGACCGTCCAGTGTGAAAGATATCAGCTGGTGGAAGCTCTCAGGAAGCAGGTAGGAGAGCTACACAAAAGGTGGCTAACCCAAGGACCATCCATTCACACAAGGAATTCATTAAGAATATTCATATGGAGACATCCAAGGCTGAGGAAGCTATCCAGCTAGAGAGGTCTGCTGTCATGCCCCTGAGGGAGGAGGATGTGGCTCTGTCACAGGAAGGACACTGGCTGCTGGTTACTTTTGGCAGCATGCAGTGCTCCACCTTTACTCCCAAGCCACCTGCAATAATGACGCAGAATTGTTATGCTGCCCTGACAATGAGGGATGAGGAATTCCCCCCGAAGGTGAAAAAAGAGAAGCCATGTTCTCCCAAACCTGGGAGGATCACAAGCACCACTCCCAGAAGGAAACATAGGGTATTGTTGGTTGGTGACTCTCTTCTCCATCAGCCTGGCATGGCATCCTGAGAAGTAGGCTGCCCGCCAGAGGCCCATATCCAAGACATTATGGAAGGATTCTCAAAGGTCATCCGGCCCTCTGACTACTGTCTTATGCTACTCATCCATCTGGGCACAAATGAAACTGTAAGGCATGACCCTGAGCAGATCAGAAGTAACTTCAGGGTTCTGGGAGTAAGGTTGAAGGAGCCAGGTGCACAGGTGCTGGTCTCTTTGATCCTTCCTGTCAAGGGTAGGGGCCCAGGCAGAGTCAGATGCATCCTGGAAGTGAATCCTGGCTGTGAAGATGGAGTTGCCATGAGGAGAGCTTTGGACTCTTTAACCATGGGATGTTGTTCCAGGAAGAAGGACTGCTAAGCAGAGATGGGGTCCACCTATCAAGGAAGGGGAAGAGCATATTTAACTACAAACTGGCTAACCTAATGAGGCGGGCTTTAAACTAGGTTAGACTAGGAGGCAGGAGACAACATCCCATAGGTAAGTCAAAAACATGGAGACCTGGAAGAAGGGTTGGAATCTGCGGGGAGCATGGACCAATATGGCAAGGATAAGGGAAAGACAAGAGACAACATAGGGGGGGAAATCAAATCAGTATCTTAAATGTGTGTATACTAATCTGAGAAGTATGGGGAATAAGCAGGAAGAACTAGAAATGCTAGTTAGTAAACACAATTATGACATTGTTGGCATCACAGATACTTGGTGGGATAATACACATGACTGGAATATTGGTATAGAAAGGTACAGCTTGTTCAGGGATAGGCAGAGAATAAAGGAAGGTGGTGTTGCCTTATATATAAAAAATGTATACACTTGGACTGAGATTGAGATGGAAATAGGAGACAGTCCAGTTGAAAGTCTCTGGGTAAGGATAAAAGGGATGGAAAACTGAGGGTAAAGTCATGGTAGGGGTCTCCTACAGACCACCTAACCAGGAAGAAGAGGCAGATGAGGCTTTTTATAAACAACTAATGAAATCATTCAGAGCAGAAGACTTGGTGGTGATAGGGGACTTCAACTACCCAAACATCTACTGGGAAAATTACACAGCTAGCCACAGATTATCCAATAACTTCTTGGAATGTATTGGTAACCATTTTTATTTCAGAATATAGAGAAAGCTACTAGGGGAGAGGCTGTCCTAGATTTGATCTTGACAAATAGGGAGGAAGTGGTAGAGAATTTGAAAGTGGAAAGCAGCTTGGGTGAAAGTGATCATGAAATGTTAGAGTTCATTATTCTAAGGAACAGTAGGAGAGAAGGCAGGACAATAAAGTTAATAGATTTTACGAAGACAGATTTCAGCAAACTCAGGGAGCTGGTGGATAAGATCCCATGGGAAGCAAGTCTCAGGGGAAAAACAGTTAAAGAGAGGTGGCAGTTTTTCACAGAGATGTTATTAAGGGCACAAGACCAAACTATTCCACTGTGTAGGAAAGATAGGAAGTAAGAAATCACCCTGACTTAACCAGGAGATCTTCAATGATTCAAAATTCAAAAATAAGTCCTACAAAAAGTGGAAAATAGGTTAAATTACAAAAGATTAATATGAACAAATAACACAAGTATGTAAGGATAAAATTAGAAAGGCCAAGGCACAAAACAAGATTAAAGTAGCTAGAGACATAAAACGTAACAAGAAAATATTCTAGAAATACATTAGAAGCAAGAGGAAGACCAAAACAGGGTAGGCCCATTACTCAATGGGGGGGGGGGGGGGAACAATAACAGAAAATGTGGAAATGGCAGACATGCTTATGACTTTTTTGTTTCAGTTTTCACCAACAAGTTTAGTAACAATTGGACATCTAACTTAATGAATGCCAGTGAAAATGAGAGGATCAGAAGCTAAAATAGGGAAAGTTAAAAATTACTTAGACAAGTTAGATGTCTTCAAGTCACCAGGGCCTCATGAAATATACCCTAGAATACTCAAAGAGCTGACTGAGGAGATATCTTAGCCATTAATGATTATTTTTTAAAAGTCTTGGAAGACAGGACTGATTCCAGAGGTCTGGAAAAAGGCAAATAAAGTGCAAATCTATAAAAGAGGAAATAAGGACAACCTGGGGAATTACAGAATAGTCAGCTTCACTTCAGTACCCTGAAAGATAATGGAGCAAATAATTAAGGAATCAATTTGCAAACACGTAGAAGATAATAAGGTAATAATTAAAAGTCAGCATGGATTTGTCAAGAACAAATAATGTCAAACCAACCAAGTAGCTTTCTTTGATTGGGTAACAAACCTTGTGGATGGGGGGAAGTGGTAGATGTGGTATAGCTTGACTTTAGTAAGGCTTTTGTTACGGTCTCACATGACTTTTTTATAAACAAACTAGGGAAATAAAATCTGGATGGAGCTACTATAAAGTGGGTGCATGACTGGTTTGAAAACGGTTCCCAGAGAGTGGTTATCAGTGATTCACAGTCAAACTAGAAGGACATATTAAGTGGGGTCCCTCAAGAATCAGTTCTGGGTCTACTTCTGTTCCATATCTTTATCGATGGTTTAGATAATGGCATAGAGAGTACACTTATAAAGTTTGCAAATTATACCAAGCTGGGAGGGGTTGCAAGTACTCTGGAAGATAGGATTAAAATTCAGTATGATCTGGACAAACAGAGAAATGGTCTGAAGTAAATATAATAACATTCAATGAGATGAAATGCAAAGTACTCTACTTTGGAAGGAACAATGAGTTGCGCACATACAAAATGGGAATTGACTGCCTAAGTAGGAGTAGTGTAGAAAGGGATCTGGGAGTCAGAGTGGATCACAAGATAAATATGACTCAATATTTTAACATTGTTTCAAAAAAAGAAAACAACCTTCTGGGATCTATTAGCAGGAATGTTGTAAGCAAGACAAAAGAAATAATTCTTCTGCTCTACTCCTCTCTGATTAGGCCTCAACTGAAGTATTATGTCCAGTACTGGGCACCACATTTCAGGAAAGATGCAGACAAATTGGAGAAAGTCCAGAGAAGAACAACAAAAATAATTAAAGGTCTAGAAAACATGACCTATGAGGGAAGATTGAAAAAATTGGATTTGTTTAGTCTGGAGAAAAGAAGACTGAAAGGGGTCATGATAACCGTTTTCAAGTACATAAAATTGTTGTCTTTTATCTCTGAGGATAGGACAAGAAGCAATGGGCTTAAAATGACAAAAAGGTGTTTTAGGTTGGACATTAGGAAAAACTTCCTAACTGTCAGGGTAATTATGCACTGGAACAAATTGCCTGGGGAGGTTGTGGAATCTCAGTCATTAGAGATTTTTAAGAGCGGGTTAGACAAACACCTGTCAGGGATTGTCTAGGTAATACTTAGTCCTGTCTTGAGTGCAGAGGACTGGACAAGATGACCCCTCAAGGTCCCTTGCAGTTCTATAATTCTGTGATTCTATGTTTGATAAGTATAAAGTATTTTTGTTTGTTATTTGCATTGCAGTGGCACATAAAGTTCCCAAATAAAGATTGGGGCCTGATATGCTAGGTGCTGTAACACGTAGAAGGAGAAGATGCTTGCTACTTACTACTTGTATTGTTTGGGTCAGAACTTATTGTTTGTAGGACGTATACTGCAGATTCAGTTAAATGTTTGTTTTCTAGTGAGTTTTGAAGCATAAGCGACTGCTTCCAAAAGTCTGTCATCCCTGTTTGCTTTGTCTGTGTAATTAAAAATGGACAAGCTGTGCAGTGGAAAATGCAGTGCAGTGTTCAAGAAGCCATATGTGGGGATTTATACTGTGCAACATGTGGCTTTCTTGACTCAAAGAGAAGCCAAATGAATTGCATCAGAACTGTGTTATGCATTTGGCAATATACACCTGCGTTTATTATTTCTACAGCACCATGGGTATTCATGATATAGAAAAAGGGGCCCTCACCCTCAGTGGCTTATGTTCTAGGATCCAGACTGTTGCTAGCCCTATGATGGGTATTCAAGGAGAGGAGGGAGAAGCTGCAAGAATCTCTCTTCCTCAGCCCCCACTGTCCTTACAACCTAGTACGGTATGCAGGATCAGTCTAGAGCCTTGCTCTGAATGAAAGGATTCAGGGTCACTAGCATTTCTGAATGAAAATGGACCAATTCATAGACAGGAAAGTTCACCCAACACATGGGAAACTCATGCTTCACCATTCCAAAGGGAACCTGTGTTCCCCTTGCAGTACAGAGGTACAGTAGATGCTTGAAATACATCCAGGAGCTCACACTGGGATGGTGAGTCACCATCACATACCCCACCCCCACCATAGGCTGTGCCTTAGCACGAAGTGATACATCTTC
Organism: Emydura macquarii macquarii; assembly: GCF_026122565.2. NCBI lineage: Eukaryota > Metazoa > Chordata > Testudines > Chelidae > Emydura > Emydura macquarii. The sequence continues at coordinate 6,730,535 of NW_027133251.1, read as the reverse complement.
CTATAACATACCCTTACACATTACACACATGTAAAGGTATGTTAGCACAATTTATGGAAGGTTGCATAATCCACAGTAAATATTTTAGCAATGATCTCACTGAAATCTGAATATTGCTCTGAAGTGACTTTTTCCTCTGAAATATTGATGAGAAGGGAAGCAAAGGATGCTATGGAAAAATCATAAAACACAATCAAGGAGGACTCTTTATTAATCCAAACCCATAATAAATACATCACTTGGTGGAAGAAGACTGAAAATGGCCTCATATTTTGATAAGATCACAGTAGAAATTACAAAAAGAAACCGTGGCAGCAAGCAGGCTGTTTCCTAAGACACTGATTCTGCAGCTGCTACGCAGACCTGACTTACACCATTTTTTTTATTTCTATAGCTCCACTGATCCCAATGGATTTATTCCTGATTTACAACGGTGTAAATCAGACTTGAGTCAGGCTCTGCAAGCAAAGCTCCCGTTGTGTGCAACAAGAGTTCTGTATGCAGAGTAATTACAGAATTGGAGCCTATATATATATAAAAAAGGTATTTAATAAAAGAGAAGCTTATATATGGCAGTTTTGTTTACTGACTTGAAACGCTGCTTAGCGAGGACCTGGGGCGTGCTGAAGTTAACAGGAGTTGTGGGTGCTCAGACCTCTCAAGAACAGACCCCCACCCCCGTAGCTTTCAGATGCATACTTTGAGCCAGATTCTCAACTGATTTAAATTAGCATAGCTCTGTTTGGCCTATCTTCTCCAGATGGGGGTTTGTTAAATACCTCTGCTATTTATGAGAGTCCCAGCAATCAATTGCTACAACTCCATCAAACTCCAGTACCAGGAGAACAACTACTCAGAGGACAGATTTGCAGAGGAAGACTCAGCTGTGTGCACCTTCAAAAATCCATATTTGCACCAAAAAATCAGGTAATTTGTACATGCAATTGATTACTTACGTTGCATATGCCTTTTTACAGTCAAATGCAGTTTGCGCACAAGAAAATATAGTGCACTTACAGGCTTTTGGGAGTTCACATTTGTTGTGCAACAACCACAGTAAAAATGTGCCCGATTTAAAATAACAGCCCACAACATGGAACAATCAACATTTCAAAGATTTTTTTTTTTAAATGGATATATCTTTTTAGTGTAAAAGTGCCTCTTTCAATAAAGCAGGTAGCTTTTCCCAACACCCCAGGGCTGCAAATGTTACCCTTCTCCTGTGCTGAAAGGGGCTTGTAGCTGCTTAATTATTTAACATCCCTCTGCTGACACAGGCTAGTAAAAGGATCAGGATGTTCCATTCCTACACTTTCTTTCGAAAAGCCTTTAAGAAACTCATGAATATTTAAGGTGCCGCTGTCAGTGCCAGGAAGGTGGCACCATTAACAGTGAAACCAAATGCCACTAGCTGTGTGTGCATCCCAGAATTCTTTAAAACCAAATGGTGTTAGCTCCCTGAATGGCCGTTCCATGGCAGTTCAGCCTTTATGATCAGGCACACAGGCTTTCTTTTTTCTTTTTTCCATTTCCTGTTGGGGAATGGAATGTGGACCAAACTAATAAAATAATAAGCATTTCAGCTGGGTGCATTTTTTTAAAAAGGCTGACATCTGTTCAGAATTGGGTAAATAGGCCCAGATCAAAGCATCAGAGGGATAGAAAGCATTCTAATTTTTCATTAGAATAAAATTACAGCTATCTGCCAGGAAAAGGCAAAGCTGGCCAAAGTTTATGTCTCTGTAACTTTGGATGCAGAAAAAAAAAAACAACCCATTGACTTTGACTTAAACTATGTCTTTTGTTCTTCTCACAGTATGAAAATTTCACAGGGTTTTTAAGTACGCACATCAAAGTATTTTACTTGTCTTTCTTTATCTCATTTTCCTCATATGTTGTTCAGGAAACAGAAAGGGAAAAATACTCCCTTCTCATGTATCAATCTAAAAAAATCACTTTTGCATATATGTAACTTCAAGTATGCAAGTAGTTCCAGCAAGTCAATAGGACCTCTTATTAGGGTTGGTTGAAAATTTTCCATCTATCCTGTTTGTGATGGAAAATTTGGTTTTTGAGAGAGTCATTTTTTTAATGAAAACTGCCTGACTTCTGTGGATTTTTTTTAATCAGAAAAACTCTCCTGAAACTCTAATAATTTGACTCAATATGGTGACATCATGCATTATGTGAACCGTATTCCTATGATGCACCACCTCCCTTCACCAAGAGGGGTAAAAGTGGTGCATCATGGGAGATGTAGTTCAACCAGACCCCTTGGTCCACAGAGACTAGGAATATAAAGCATTTGAACTACAATTGCCATGAGACACTGCAACACTAGTCTGAATCAAAACATTTTAATTCATTCAGCTGATTTTTTTTTCCTAACAAGACAAAAGTTTCAGTGGGAAAAAACGTAATTTCATACCTTCTATACCTCTTATGTGTTTAAAATTACACAAAAAGCTGAACCAGCATTTTTTGTGGAAATTTTCATGCAAATGTCATATTTTTCCCCAGCAAAATTCAAATTTTCAGTCAAAAATACTGCCAGAATTACAAATTGTTTTTCAATCAGCTCTCTTGTACACATGGGTCTGACTAGTCTCCAGTGAAGGCAATGAGAGATGGATTAGGCCCATGATAAATGCTTTGCTGGATAGGGACCATAGTAAAGGCTGAGGTTTGGCAAAGCCTACTGCATCCAGCAATCACGTAAGAGAGATTATGGAGAGCAAGTCTATCTGATTCTAGAAAATAAATATCACACAGTGCTCCAGGGGAAGGAGAAAAGACAAACCAATTAACAAAAATAAAACAAGGCCATTACAAATAGTGTGGAAAAATCGCTTCCTGACTCAGAGTTTGACAACCAATTCAACACACTATGGAAGCAAAGAAGAATTGCCATGGTTCAGTATTGTTCTAGGTGGAAAAAACCATCCACTAGAGTTAAGACAGAGTTCAAATTTCTATCTTAAATTTTGGATTTCTTTTATGGTTGCTCATGACTGGAGCGTTGGCAGATGAAGAGGGATGGCCCAGTGGTTGTGCTACTAAGTGGTAACATAGAAGGTTGGTGTTCAATTCCTTCTTCTGGGAAATAAATAAATAAAATTAACTTCTGACATTGGGCAGCTACTTATTTTCTCTCTCTCTGGCTCAGTCCCCATCTGTAAAATGAGGATAATAGCAGTGCCTTGTATCACAGGGATGCTGGGAAGATAAATATATTATAGTCTGAGATGTTTATTTGCAACAGTAATCGGGGCCCTATAAGTACCTAAGAGAGATGCAAGATCAATAACTCACATTTTCTATTTTTAGTTTGAAAACAAAATTAAAAGAAAAAGAAAAACAGGAAAGTAACAGGAATTCTCCATTATGGACTGAAGGCTGATTACAAAAGAATCTGTGCTAGAGATTCTTTTATAATATAATGAAGAGCTCTATTTTGGGTTCCACCAACTTAGAAGCATATTGGTAGTATCTTCAAGGTCCTGTGGGCTGCTTTAGGTTTAAGGGGGCACTGTTGCTATTGTTGGGGCAGTACTATAATTTAGAGCATCATTGCATTCTCACAGTGTAACTTTGCATAAAGCACTTGCCTTGTGACACTGTGAATTTAAAACCATGCCGCAGATAACGCACTAGAAATTAAATAAATATTGTAAGACCAAAGCAGTCACAGAATGAAGAGTGAGTGTTTCAACCCCATTCAAAGGCCCTCTGCTATAATTGTCTCTGACAGAAGTTTCCTGCACAGTAAGTACTTCAGCTACCAGTGACCTTAAAGATGATTATCATTAGCCTGTTTGTAATAGTGCCTCTCCCTTGAACTCAAATTACTGTGCTTCTCAAATGGCTTTATAAAGAGAATTCAGTGCTGTAGCTAGCATAATTCAAGCTGCTTTAATCAATGCCGTATCTTTGTAAATAAAGCTGGAATTTGAAATAAATGCTGTAATAATTACATCCATACTTTGTAATATTTATTGCAATAATTTTAACAACAGCAATTTGAATTATGGTTGCGCACAAGCAATAAGGAGGAAAACAGTCAGTAATTCATGCTGATAAATATATTAGTGCCTTGTCTAGGATTGGGTTTTGTTTATGGCAAAACACCAGGATAATAATAACGCCATGGTTCAGAGGCAGCAAAATTATCCTGAATCAGGAACCAGACTCACCTGCAGACTGTAGATTCTTCTGTGCTCTCCCAAGATGAGATGAAAACACGCTTCTCTTATCTCCTCTATGGAAGGAGCCCCGACACAGATAGCTTATCAAAGGCAACCAATGCACACTGAGAGAACAGGGATGTTAACACCAAGACAGAGATGCTTGAGATCTGTCTGACAGTAGCATTTGCAACAGGTCACTCTTTACAGGAACCATGCGGTGATTTAAGGCAGTGCTTGGCAGGGGCCTGCTAATGAGGGTTTCTGGACAGTGAAGTATAATATCCTTAAGCATTTACTTTTCTCCACTTCCTGATTGTGGCCAAGAATGTACAAAATGGCCACCTGTCAGAGGGTAGCTGGCCCTCTGGAGGGGTCAGGGGCTCAGCCTACTTCTGACAGGCTTCACAAGGGGGAATGAGGTAACTCAGGTTCACCTGGGACTAATTAACTCACTGAGAAACTGAAAGGCAGTTAAATAGGCAAGGAATCACCTGGCTGTGATAAAAGGAAGCTACATGGGCAGAGAGGGTGGGAGCTAGAGAAAAGGGGCTCTAGGAGAAGAACAGTCTGTAGAGCACAAAGGGAAAACGCTCAGGGGAAGAGCTTTTTAGAGGAAACCCGATGAGGGGGGCTCACCAGGAAATGAATCCAAGAAAGAATGCTCCAAGGCAGGAGAGGATCTGAAAGGGAGGAGCTACGAATGCCAACTCTCAGTGGAAGCTGGGCCCCAAGGAAGGGTGTCACCAGGTAGCAGCTGAAGTCCCAGATCTCAGGCTTTTTTGGAAGGGTCATCATGGTTTGACTTCTGTGGGGACCTTGACCTCAGAGCAGGGACCCTATCCCAGCTGATGACAAGAGGCCTTGGCTCCACAAGATGGTTCCTGGCCTAAAGGGGCTTGCTGGTAAAGGGAGCTGATATAAGAGGGGCTGATGGACTAAGATTAACTCATCCCCTTTTCTCCTCCAGCTAGAAATGCTAAGATGAAGCCTATTTGTATAATGCTCCATCTTTGCTTAAGTAAACTAGACCCTGAAGGGGCACTGTTCAACCTACATCAGCTTCATGGGATTTATTGAAGCCCACGGGGGGAAACTAAGGCAGTGATGCAATGATGGTGCTGTACTGAGCCACCAGGAACTGCTCCAGGGATGAGGACCCCCGTTATCCTAACTTTCTCTGTATTTGACCTCGCTTTCACGATCCTATCATATTTAGCCCCTGAAGTTCAATCCTCAGCAATTTTTAAATCAAAACTGGATTTTTTTTTTCCTGAAAGATATGCTCTAGTTCAAAAGGAAATTAATTCAGAGACGTTCTCAGGCCAGGATGTCCGACTAGATGATTCCAATGGTCCCTTCTAGCCTTTGAATCTGTTAAGCTTCATTCTCCTCCACAGTCATTAGGCCTTTTCCTCTGCCCATCAGACTGCAGCCTTAAAAGCCAAGGTTTATAAACAGAATGGCTGGTGATTTTAAGAGCTCAGCTTAATCTGTCTTTAAGATTGATTGATTGATTGATTTCCTGAGGGAGTGTGCTGAAAAATCAGACTTGCTGAAAATCATGCCCTTTTAAAGCATTTCAGGCTGGCCTTCCACAAATTGAGGCACCCAAAAATGCTGGTCACTTTTGGAAATCATGACCAAACCTGCCACTTCTTACTCATGAGAACTCCTTGGTTCATAGCCTTTGGACCAAGATTTCCCAGCGGGATGGACTCTAGGCATTATTCTTAGTGCTGTCAACCCCACAAGTTCAAAAATCCTGAGTTGGGTATGCTGTATACAGGCTTCCACGAGTAGTTATAAGACAGCAGTGAAATGCTGGGCATCAGAAGTCTTGGTTTTTCTTTCTGGCTCTGGGAGCAAACTGTGCTCTAGTGGTTACAGACAACCAGGGCCAGCCCTAAATCAAATGGCACTCCAGGAGAGGAGCATCTTCACACCCCCTACATTCGTTAAACTTTTGAATACCTTCAAACATTCTATTTTCCCTTTTGTTCTGACAACAAAAACAGCCCCCTGAGTCCTCCATCCCCCCCCAACCCTGGCACCCCAGATGGTTGCATCCGTGTCCTGCCCCTAAATCCGGACTTGCAGACAGCATAGTAAAATGTAACAATGGCCCCTTTGGTTCATATGTGGGGGGCTGAACCTGAGGTCACTGGATGTAAAAGCAGGAGCCTCTGCTTGTAAGCTAAAGAATCCGCTCTCGTCACTGTAGCAGTGGAATCATAAACCTCTGAATATAGTCTACCTACTAGAGGATGACAGAACCCCACTGTGTTGGATTGTGTAGCATTTCCTGTCTACTAGCCCAGCATGAGAGTGTTCAAGATAGAGAATCTGCTTTGTGACTTTTTATTTTTACACAACGTTGGGAAATTGGGCCTGAGGCTCCTGTGCGTGCGCTGCATTGTGTGTCAGTGTCTGTTCATCTCGGACCAGACCCACTCAGACCAACCACCAGGAACAATATTTTATTCTGCAAAGAAACATAGAACAGGATTATAGTCTGTTGGCTTCCTCTCTACTTGCCTGCTGCATGCTCCCAGACTCAGTCAGCGCTGAAACTTTCTGCTGGGAGGGCAGAGGGTACTTCCTGGCAGGAGCCAGGAAGTTCTCCCAACAGGCCAGTTTGTGGTCCATAACATGTAGTTCCCACTGCTACTGCTGTTGCACCTTGGGCTACATGTGGATTACAGAAGCATCCAATTTTGCACAGCCCTTCTGAAAGATTGTGTGGTGAAAAAAACGATAACGGTTCTGTTATATGAGCAACCAGGGTTCCATTTCTTGCTTTGTCTGAAATGACTTTGTGTAAACTCTCATTTATCTTACCTATGAAAGTAGTGAATGGTAGTTACCTCCTAAGGTAACATTATGACATATTGGTCCATATAATTGGTTTCTACACTGAGAATAAGTGGCACTTTTTTTCTTTAAATAGTTAGTGAAATAACTGGGTCTAGAACTTATGGTCTCACCTTCCTGTAGTGGTGAGTCTTGCTCTGATTTTGCTTCCAAAAGTAAGGGATGCCACAGCTTTTCACTTCTTTGCAAGATCGCGCTTGGTATTAGTCCAAGTCATGTTACTTGTGATAAAATTACCAGAGTTGGCATCACTGCAGATTTCCACTACCTCTTCTTCAAAGCAGGGGTTGTTACACCTCTTCAGGACAGTGTTCATGAGTCTGAAACAGGAGCTTCTTGTGATTTTTAGCAGTTTAAAAAAATGCTTTCCCAAAAAACAGTTTGACCCAAGTGGCTTCATTAAAAACAAGATGCATGAAGGATAGAGGAAAATCATACTAAAACAATAAGAATTATATACATAGCACATCTGTGGCAGTGTGAAGCTCTATGAAAGCTCTTTTAGACAGAGACTGTAAACAAAAAAAAAATATTGCGTTACTAGGGAACACTTCTTTCTCCCTCTTGCACTTTCCAGATGGTCAAGATACAGGTGTCCTTTGCATGATTTCCCCATTATCCTTTCCTCCTTGGGATCCCTGAGTTTTACCTTCCCCTGGCCTCACCTTTATATATGCTCAACAACTAAACATTAGGATGTGACACTTTCAATCTTTAATAACCAGTCCCATTATTATATTGAACAGTCATCCAGCATTGCCAGCCTTCCCAACTGATTTATTTCATAGTGGGAGCCAGGAAGAGTCAGTGTCTTTTTGCAAGACCAAGGCACCCTTATCTATATAACCTTTAAATGCAGAATGACACAAGGAGAGGCTTCCTTTAAGTCTTTAATTAAATACAATAGCCTATGGGAACCTAAAGCTTTTAGCCCTGATTCTACAATCCAATAACACTTTTAACCTTGAGAACATTCCTTTAACCTGACATCAGAAATGCTTTATAAAATGTATTTCTGACAGTCTTAAGAATGTCCAGAAGCTAACAAGATAGAAAGCACTGCCAGAAAGACACTGGTGCCTCAGGAGTCTGTACCACTGTTGAATATCGACTGACCAAATTAAAGGGCATCCATAGACCTATTATGAAAAAAAGAAATGGGTCTGATGTAACAAAACGGTGAAAGCAGGAGATCAGTTAAACAGACCCATTTAAACAAATATTTGCACCGCAACTTCTACTGGGCTGCAGAATGGAATCACAGGGAAACTGAGAGCTTCCTGTCTTGATATATTTAAAATTATACTCTTTCTAGCAAATTATGAGTTATTATTTTTTATGGTCGTGTGGAGGAGTCTGTCAGTCATAGACTAGTATTGTGCTAGGTGTTGTAGAAATGCAGAACAAAAAGATAGTGCCTACCTGTGACACAGGGACCCCTTTGTGCCAATTGGCAGAGGGCGCAGGATGCACAGGATTTTATAAGGATCTCCTGGGTCGGATATATACATATTAGTTCACTGAAGGGTAGCATGTGAAGTCTCTACCAAGAGCCAGTAGCCCACTGGTCATCATAATCATTGTGAAATGTATGTCCGGATACTATTTCAGGAATTCTATATCTATGCTGAAAATTATATTCTTAAACTCTTGGAATTACAGAAGGTCACCAGGAGGTGACATATCTCTGAAATGTTCCTTTCAGGCAGGAGGTAATAGATACCTATCTCCCTTTCTGGCCATTGTGTTGTGTATGCCTCACATTGTAGGCCTATTTGCTTGATGAACCAGGGTGAAATAAGAGATTGTTTCATCCTGTAGATTTCCTTTCTTGTAGATTTTGCAAACAGCAGGCATGTCCTGTTCATGAATAAAGATAAAGGATTGGTCTAGCATATCTTGAAGTGTGAAGGAACACACTGAATCCTTCACTAAGGATGCAAAGTCACAGTATGCTTGTCTCGTAAGAAGAGGGTCACAGACCACCTGGCTGTAAAACACTGCAAGGATTTTGGGCAAGCCTTACTGTATTAGACGGGAGAGAATCTTGTTAATTAAGTCTAGGCTTTAGAACACGTTATGATTTTATTTTATATGTAACTACTTGTTTCCAATACTTCTACTTGCTACTCTCTGAAGCTCTGTGCTTTATTAAATAAACGTATACCTGATTTCACGGTAAAAGTATCTAAGTGCAGGGTGTTAAGCAGAGCGGTGACTTGAGGTCAAACTGATAGGCAGTATAGCCCAGCTTATCTGGAAGCAGGGAATCTGTGAACACTGTGAGTGTTCAGTGGACCAGCACCTGTATACTCCAGGGAGACACTCAGAGATCTAGAGTGTTGGAGTGTGACAATCTCCAACCTGTAGCATGACAGTGGGGCCTGCGAGGCCTACCGGGGAGTGCTTGTATTGCCTGTGGCTGCTGAAGTGGGGGAGCTGAGCCATGGCAGGCATAAACAAGACATCCTTATGCTAAGGGCAGGTGGTGGCGAGGTGCCTTCTAACCCTGGTACCCTGGTCAGTGTCACACTGCCCAAAGAGCTTACAATCTAAGTATTGTAAGACAAGGCAAGTGGGTAAAGACAGTGGGCAAGCAGCGAGACAATATTGGTCAGCACCACAGGCTGTGGCTAGAGCACATCAGCTGTTTAATCATTGTCATGTGTTCTGTAAGCAGCCCATCAGAAAAAAAGGTTTAAGGAGAGATTTGAAGAAGGATAATGAGGTGGCTTTGTGGATGTTTTCAGGGAGCGCCTTCTACCGCTGGGAGCAGCACAGAAAAAAGCATGAAGGTGCTTGTTTGAAATGTACAACAGTACACGTGCACAACAGGGGTAAGGTTTGCATTATCAGGGGATTGGCTTCCCTATTATTATATTGTTTGTAGGCATACTAAGTGTCTCTCAGAGAATTAAAGAAAGTGACAAGTTCCTGCTCCAAAGATCATACAGCCTAAAGCCTGATCTGGCAACTGGCTCCATGCCAGCAGACCATCGTATCAAGAGTCTATTGTGAACACGGGGTGACCCATTCCACAGGATTTTCCTTTTTTCCTGAGCACTGAAGGAAGAGCTACTTCAGCCATGCTATGTTATCAGAGTGTTCTTCTGCATAAGGAGAATCCTTTACCTGCCAAGTGAGCAAAGTTTAAATCTGCTTTCTTCTGCTGGGGTGACTCCCCCAACAATGTGAGGCACCCCCCACTTTCAGTGCTGCGGATAGTGAATTTCTTCTCTACTCGTGCTTCAGTCTGAAACAAAACAATGAGGGCCAAAACTGCAGTTCATTGGGGAAAAGAATGAAGGAGAAAGAGTGAGTGAACGTAAGACTGACAAAGAATATTCCAAATAAAAAATTCAGCATGTTAATTTGTTAGAAATTGTGGAATCTAAATATAGATGGAAAGTGAACAAAAATTATGAATGAATCTAATATTGCAATCAGATCATTAGCTGGATGTAAATAGGCATAGTCCCATTGATTGATAATCCATGGAACTATGCTAATTTAAATGATCCAAGGATCAGGCCTTCAGATTCACATATTCTCCTTCCTTAGAAAGCTTGAGTATATATTTGTAACCAAGCAAACAGGATCATGAATGTCATATGTGCAGATGTAAATTCAAATTTCTTATGCATGTGTATCTCATGCCCCACAAGGAACCCTATCCATAAGGAATCCAAGAAACAACCCAGCCCAGGCTCAATGAAGGGCGCTAGCCTGGGTGTCCTGGCAGAGTGTCCCCTTGAAAGCTGAATTGATGTCCTGTTGGGATAACATTCTGGCTTCCCTCAACCAGCACCACACCAAGAAGTACTAATCCTGGGGCATCCCTAACCACTTGCCTCCACAGCAAGCCTTCACTGACTTGGGCACAGCAGACAACTTTATTGACGCAGAAGCAACCTTGGCACTACTAAATTCCTCTGTGGCCCAAGCCCATTCTGGACTTTGTAGAGACGATAGATGTGTCCCTCTTGTCCTCCGGACCAGTCACCACAGAAACTGTTCCTTTCGAGGTTACTATCCAGGACCATTGAGAGATCCTACAGTTCAATGCCTTCCATTCCCCCCATTTCCCTCTGATTGAGGGTATCTCATAACTGGCCTTCCACAATCCCCTAATCAGCTGGCATGAACTAAAAGTCACTTTTTTCTCAGAATTCTGCCACAAGCACCACTTGACTCCAGGACACAGGCAGCATGTCATAATTCCCCAGTAGTTGCATGCCGTGGTAGCTGGCCAAGCAGAGCCGCCCACTGATTCTGGTCCTTGACTTCTATCCAAATATAGCAACTACAAAGATGTCTTTAGCTAGAAAAAGAAAAAGAAAACAGACATCTTTGTTGCCTGAACTATTGATTGTGTATTAATTATATTCATTACATAAGAATTCCCAATTAATACTATGAGGTGTGCTAGGTTACTGTCCCAAGATCAGGCTCACTATTATTAAAATTACTGTTCAGTTGGGAACCCTAATGTGTGTGGTTGCAACACTCACTCGTAAGAAAAACCTCAACGAATGACAACTTCAGTGGGTCTTATTCTTTTCACTCTTTGATTTTGTAATCTATCGTCCAGGCATCAAAAATAGCAATGCTGATGCATTGTCCCAGAAGGGTGAATATTACACTGACTTAAAGGTCTCAAGACCCAAAACCTCCTGCATCCTCAAGCCTCATAACTTTCTGGCCAAGGCTCCCCACCAAAAATCTGCTCCCCCTCATACAATCAGTCTTGACCTATAGGATCCTTGATGAGCAGGAAGCCATAAGAAAGAAACCCCACAATGTCTGAGATGGAGCAAGTTACATAAAAGGGCATATATATGGTCTCCCCAGGCCTCCGAGGATTACAAGTCTACAAATATGTCATTACTGCTCCCTGACAGGGCATTTTGACCACTTTAAAACTCAGCACCTAATCTCTTGTGTCTTCTGGTGGTCTCACATGCAGGCCACAATGCAGGCCTATCAGGCCTCTTGCTCTATATGCCCCTGCTCGATGGAGCTGCACAATAAACCCCCCAGAATCCCGCAACCCCTGGAGATACCACCTGGCCCATAGACTGGCACCGCCTTAGATATTATAAGAGAACTACCCAAGTCCAATGGGTTCACGACCATTCTGACAATAATAGACCATCTCACAAAAATGACACACTTCATCTCCCTAGCTGGCCTACTCTCCACCCAGGAAACAGCCCAGCTGTGGGTGGACCAAGTCATCCACATCCAGGGCCTTCCCACAGCACATTATCTCCAACAATGGTCCCCAATTTTTCTCGCACATCTGGCGAGAAGCGTTCTGGATTTTGGGTCTGCCCCTGCCACTGTTCTGCCTACCACCCTCACACAAACGGTCAAGCAGAGAGATGCGGCCAGATCAAGAAGCAATATCTCTGATGCGTCACAAACTTCTACCAGATTGACTGTTCCTTGGTGCTACCTCAAGCAGAGTTTGTTTACAATGACACAGAACTTGTATCTTTAGGACAAAGCCCTTTTTTTTCTACACACACCCTGTGCCCCTGCTGGTGCATGTTCAAGACCACAATGAGCATATCCTCTCTGAGATCCTTGATGACAGAATCAGATGGGATAGAGTATGGTAACTCGTGAATGGCTACAGTCCTGAGGAGTGCTCCTGCGAACTAGTGGAGAATGTTCATGCTCATGCCTTGGTAAACACCTTTCTCAAAAAACATCCTGGACAACCCAGCCCACCACTGTGCATCCTAGAGAAGGGGATGATAGGAGGTTGCATGGGCCACAAACCCAGGTCTGGGGCTCACCAGGCAGTGCTCACGGCACTGCTGCCACCCAGCAACTTGTTTGAGTACGTGGAGAAGAGGATGGTAAAGGTTTAAGTCACAAAGGGCCCTGCCCATGCAGCCCATGGTTTGGGGAGACACCCAGCCCCACCGATTGGCTGTGATGCCTCAGACAGAGGCACAGGAAGTTGTCTGAGCAACTAGGTGAACCTCTGGCTGGCTGATACTATGGACGCTGCCTATTCACCTGACTCCTGCGTCTCAGCCTGTTCTTGATTCCTGTTCTCCTAGTCCCAGACCCCTGTCTGTTCCCAGTTCCTGCTTTCCAGTCTCACTCCAGGTGCCTGCTCCTACCGCTCACCTTCAGACTCCTGAATCTGCTTTTGGTTCTGACCTTCAACGTGGCACCTGACTCTGACTCCAACGCTGATTCCAGGCTCCTGACTCTAACCATTAGGCCCATTCCCTGATCCATGCAATTATAAATCATTGTAACTGAAGGTATCTATTTCCCACTATCTGTAGAACAAGTATATTATGTCAATCCAGTATCTAATCTAAATATCTGTCTGTCCAGTCATTTCATGGGCAGAAATGATTAAACTATTCTGAAAAGCCCTGAGCCATGGTACCTCAACCATAAGTCTAAGGGTAAGAAGGCAGTTTACTCTTGAAACCCATTCAATTCCAGGCTCCTTTTCTGAAGCATCCAATTTACCACCAACAATTTAACTTTCAGTTAGCACCAGCGACTTAAATTCAATGGCCAGAGGTGAAATCTTCAGATCCTGCTATGAGTATGCCAAGGAGACCTGCCTTCCTATGGCTTCTTGAGTCCTGTTGTAAAGATATGCCTCCAAATGTATCTGCCACCGTTGTCTCCAACACAGTGAAATGTTGTTTACAGTATGAGGAATGGAGAAACAACTGAATGACTGTGTGTGATACATATAGTAACAAAAGTGTATGAGGCATAGAGTAACAAAAGGAAATAACTCTAATCACAGCACCAGTGTGACCTTCTCTGTCAGTGGAAAGGTTACTAGTATGCCCCCTGCAGTCTCTTACTGACTTGGCATGTTATCTCCACTGGAGGAACAGGGTTTGTAAAAGCCCCCTGTGGTGCCCTAGGTTTGTGCTAAGGGTGGAAACAATGGCATAAGCAGAGGAGATGGGACATTCAGTGCTTAGCACTTGGAAAGCTTCAGTTTAGAAAAGAAAGGGTGGATTCTCTATCAGTTGAAGTTTCTAAATGAAGGTTTTTCTAAGGGGCTGTCCATAATTTACATAACACATTATTTGGTAATTTTCAAGACCTACTCACTCCTTGTAACACTGAAACAAACACAGAAAATTAAAGACCCACTCACCCCCTAATGCATTCTGTAATTTATGGACACCCCTAAAAGACATGACCATGGACTGCAGACCATCTGGCTTCATTCAGAACCATATTTACAATCCCTCTTTCTATCTAATTCAAAGTGCATCCCTGCCAGACCAAACTGATGGTCAAATCCAAGTTCATCTTTGCTGCAAGCCCTCATTTTAAAGGCAGATAAAAGATGCACAAATATCCTGTAATTCTTCTTTAACTGCATGGCAACATCCTGTCTTTTGTAACTACAGAGTAATTAGAGGTTCTTGCAGCCTACTGGGCAACATTTTTGCAAACAGGTGTCTACTGTAAATGGCATGTATATAAATAGGTACATACATTACCTGCGTAATCATTGAGTAGAACATTCAAACAGCTACTTGGGTAACAACATGTTTAAATAGTTATCTGCACACCTTTTTTTTTTTTTTTTGCACACAATTAACTATTTATATCCTGGGGCATAACCTAGTTGCCTATTTTGAAATCTTAGCCCACTAAATTCAGAGATCATTTACCAAGTGCATCCTAAGTTAATGATAATGAAATGGAAAATCAGAATAATTAATTGTTAGGTCAAAATGTAGCCCCTCTCCATCTGACAATTATGCTGTTCTTCGTTGGTAGGTTAGATATATTAAATGAAAAATCATTGGATCCGAGAGGTTCCCCATAAGTGGCAGAATCATCAGGCTGTCAGAGTCAAACCTAAAGTTTGATTAAATCAGAATAAATCTCCAAAAATTTGGTTGCTTCTCTGAACTGTATCACTGAACCTTTTGGTCACTATTAATACCAGTGAGTATGACAACATAGTAATCATTTCTGTTTACTTAGGGCCATGTTCTGAGGCACTTAATCATTTTTTTTACTCATCCACTATGCATGCAATATTCCCTTTGACTTCATTGCGGAGTTTGCCTAAGTGAGGTCGGAATAGCAACTGAAGACTTCAGGATTTGACCATCAGTGAAAGTAAATATCTTTCATTATAATTTTCTCTTCCAATGCATTGTGAGGAAATCCCCACAGGTCTAAAGAGAGAATGATAACTTTCCTGTATAATTTTGAATTCACTCTCTAACCTTTCATATAGGATTTTTAAACCAACATATGTTACATTGACTTCAGTGGATGTGCACGGATTTACACCAGCTGAGGATCAGGCCCATGAAGTTCTATAGCAGGGATATAATTCTCTGTAAAGGCCTGTTGGTTGGTTCAAAATTCTGTGTAGAAGTTGTCATTCTCTATAGGATTGTACAGTGATTTATATATAATCTTTTTGGTTTAATCTCTTTTAAATTCTATGGGAGATTAGGGCTGATGTCTCTAATGCCAACCCAATTTGCACTTAGCTGCTGAAATTCCCATATAAAATTGGAGAAAATAGTTTGTACAGTTTGGTATGAAATCCTCATTTTCAGTCTGTTGGATACTGTGTAAGCCAGGATATATCTGTCAGATCTCCCTCCTCATCAGACTTCTACAGCCCACTAAGCCCTGCAAGAATATGTCTCTCCCTTGCACTTAAGAATTAGAAGGAACTTTTGATACAGTTTTACATGGTTTACCCAGCAATCTTGTAAAGGTTACCATACTGTGTTTTCTTACACCAGAATATATTGCCCCTGATAAGCTCTTAGTCACTGATGCCAAAGTGAATGCAATATGCCTTATCACAGATTCTAGCCAAGTACACATATTATCCTTCCAGTTCACTCCCCAGCACCTTTTCAGTTTTGATTCAGTCGAATTGCAATTCTTCGGTCTCACTTGCCACTGTGCATTCAGTTATGCTTGTGTCTGTTAAAATTTCCGGCTAATAACTGTCATTCCAAAGTACAGCCTTATACAGCTCCAGCAGAAAGTCAGCAGTGCCCCGATACCCACTGCATCACTGAATTCTCCCCTGCACCATGCAAAGGCTCCACATTTTGGCTACTGCTTGGACAAAGGGAAAACATTATTCTCACATGCTTGCCACAGTTATTGCTGATGGAAATTGCTTCTTGATTTCCAAATCCAAATGTACATGATCGAGAAAAATAACATTATTAATAGCAGTGGCATTGTCAGGAGCACCTAAAGATCTTATTCCGGGGTCCAGATCCAACTGTCCCTATCTAGAAGCAAATAATAAAAAAAGACAGTCCTTGTCCTATACAGCTTTCAGTCTAAACATAGACAAGAGATGTACATCCCATGAAATTATGATGTTGATAATACAAAAAGTCAGGAATATAATGTAGTTGTGCAGTTAGGAATATAATGCAGCAACCCAAGAAATCTCTATGCCTAGCCCTATAAGAATAGCTTAAGCAGTTAGCGTAAGTGCTAGGCCTAACAGCCTATGCAGAAGTAATTGCTTAATAAGTTAGCATAAGTAAGTAAACTAACAGTGACCTTAGATCACAAGATGGCACAAGACTTTATTTTGTAATAATCGTAAGTGCTGAAATTAAGAGAAACTGTTGATAGGTAACTGCAAGAAGGCAGTTTCTACCAATTTAAGGTATTTTTGGAGGAGAACATCGGCAGATACTTAACCACAGGTAACGATAGTAGCCCAATTGACATATTTACTGATAAGCTTAAATTAATTAATATACAAACCTATAGGATGGGGCACCCTGACATCACGAGGGTGAGGAAGTTAAGATATGGCAAAGGACGGATGAGCTGCTTATACATATTCGTGAAGAGTATCAAGGACTACAAAACATCTGGTCTTAGATAAAGCCATTGGAGCTCTTTGTTGTCATGGCAGATGCAGACTAGGATCTGCCTTGACCTTTAGAGCTCTCCCCAAGGATCGAGTGAGTTTACACAAGTAATGGTGCGGGACATCTTAACAGGCCTGTATTACCTCGCTTTTCTTGATTGAATTGTTTTACTTGTTAAGCGAATCAGAGTGGTAATAAAACTTTTGCACATTACAAAAGTCTTCCTAGAGACTGAGCGTTGCTGTCATTGTCATGCCCCATAGGGCTTCCAAAACAGTAATCCCGATTAATACTGGACCTGATCTTGGGACAAGAACCTACCAAATATCAAAGTTTTAATTGAGGAAACTAAATAAAATCAATATACAGCCAATAGATCAGGCAACAGGTGGAGGGGGAAAAAAAAAACAACAGATACAAGATAACAGTGAAAGGATCATAGTTGGGACAGTGAACAGCAGTCCCATTGGTAACTTCATATTGCTGTGTATACCACATTCGGCTGGGGTTTGTGACAACAGTTATTAGCCAGAATATTTTAACAGAGTCAGGGGATTTAAGAGTTGTGGTATTTTCTTAGTGTAATTTGTTTATTTACAAACTGTGCAACAGTCCTGTTTCCTCAAACAGATGCAGGAACAATGTGCAGGCTACTCTCTTTTGCTGAAATCCCAGATAAGGCAATTCACACCCTTATCCAAGAAGCAAGTATATTGTTGCCTCTTTTTCTAACCAAAGACCTATAGAGAGCCTTTATCCTCTTTCACTCCAACTGTATAACCCAGAGCCTTGTTCTAGCACTCAGGCTCTTCGTTTGGAGCTTGGAAAACATGGTTAGCTCCCCACTCAGCTGTGTCCAAATGGCCTGGGAGGGGAGTCTCTGCCATTAACCTCAGAGTATCCCTTTACTATTCTCTGAGTGGTTTACCTGCATTGCATCCACTCTTTTAACAGAGAGTTTATCCCTGGGAGACTTCCTCAGCAGCCCTTAATGGGAAAGCCATCATATATCACTTTCTGAACAACAGCATTTGCACTGTAGCTAACATTGTTTTTAACTATTTGATGGCTACTTTATTTTTAAAGGAGCAAATTTTGAAGTCCTTAGTACTTATTTAAAGCTGAGATTCAAAGTCAAGGGCTCCATGCTTCCTGGATTTAATCATAGACAAAATTAGTTATATGTGTATTTCCTGGGAGAAGTGCTTACCTTCTGAACTTCCAGGGTCAAATCCTAAAGTGCTGTAAACTGGCCTAGCCCCGTTGAGGCCTATGGAGTGACATTGATTCACTCCAGATGAGGATCTGGCCCTCAGATTTGTAAAGGCAGCTATGAAGGTGAGCTCTCTGACATTTCATGATGCATCCTTGGAGACCTTTACGTTTTGCAGAGTCACCATGGCTTCATAATTCATTGCACGTAGTCTTGACAACTGGTGCTTTGCAGCTAGCCAAACACATTCTGCAGTCATGCAGCTAGGCCCATGGGGAGGAAGTTCTTTCTTTTCCCATCCTAAGTACATGATCCACTGTACAGGGATCGCATACTATAAAAGTCTTACTATGGAGTCACAGATGGTGTGTCCAGGCAAGCTGGACTTAGTGGTTGCTGTACACTAGGGATCACAAAATATTCAGGTTGCTCCCAGTACCAAGAGACCAGCCACTTATCCCAGATCAATTTGTACCTTCAATATCACACCAAAGACAACACTTGTAGATAATCGTATAGTAAACTATCTAAGGATTGATTAACTAAGAAAAGACATGACAGAGCTATAACAAAGTTAAAGCAGGCAAGCATATGCACACAAATGAGTTACAGTCTATGGTTTTAAAAGGTGACAGAGTTGTAGTAACCTGTCAGCTCTGAATATCTTTTAGGTCTAACCCAGGTTGACGCTGGGGAACTCTGTTTCTGTTTCATATCTCCAGCCCTGAGCAAGTCCAAAGTGCAAAAGAAATGAACAATTGTCTTGTCAGCTCTTTTTATTTCCTTCTTCTAGAATTCAAGCTGATAGGATGGGCCCTTTTGCACGTAATCTCTTCATTGTCTGAGGGGGCAATTAACAAAGTCTTTTCATTGTGATGTTTCACACAGGCCCATCTCATTTTGATGGGCAGGAGACAATCCCTCCTGACCGGGTTCACAGTTTCTGAGCAAACATTTTCTACAGTTATCATGCAAAAACTTAAATATTACCTTCTAGCATGTGATAAAGATATGTCAGATTAAGCCTGCCACAATTTACAAGCATTCCTTAAAGTCTAAACACGAAACACATTTCTATAAGTTCAATACCCATCTTACATACTAACACACAGGTGAAACAGATTGGTTCCCAGCAATGAATCTGTCAGTGCTCACCTGAAGTTGAAAGCCTTGGCAAGAGCTGACACCTGGTCTGCCAGCGTCACAACATGTTTCCAAGTGTTGTCTACACTAAGTGCTAAGTGGTGTATAAAATGTATTCATTAACACATTTTAGCTAACCAGTTTTCAAACACCACTCATTTTCCCACTTTAGACAAGCCCTCAGAAGCTCAGAGAGGTCCGCGGAGGACATGAGAGCCAGTGGCAACACAGTGTGAAGACAGCCCTGGTTCTGGTAGAGTGGTCAGAGATGAATTCAGAGGGAATGTTTATCTGCATAGCTGGCAGAGGTCAGTAAGTAGCTGCCAAAATTGGAGCCTAGCATTCTGAAACATATCCAGACTGTGCAGCTTTTTCTGTCCCTCCCTTTCTCTTCCATCTATTATAGGCAGCACAGAACTTTTGCATTAATTTATTACCAGGTGGGTGTGGAAGTGGAGCCAACGTGAGCAGTTTCCAAAAGGAAACTAAATATTAAATCTTTCTTATATTGTACCGCGAGACTGGTTTCTTCATGATGACTTTATAGGAACATCTTGGAATGTGATGGTTGAAATGTTCTGAGTGTTGAACCTATTGCTGTTCCTCTTCAGCTGAACAGAAGCCAGAATGCTGAAATATGGTGTCAAAGATAAATATGTTATGGACAAAAATCTGTCATGAATTTTTTTTTTAATGTGTCTTGGGTTTTTTGACCATCTGTCCACCATAACAAGGTCATGTCCCTGAAATATCTAAAGAGGTGGGTTTTTTTTCTATTCTGTTGGGACCCTAAAGCAGAACAGTGCCATTTGGAAAGGAAGTTACAGGAATATCCGGATCCTATATGTACATTCTGATTCACCAAAGAGTGTCATGTAAGATCTCAAATGAAAGCCAAGCTCATGCTGGTCGTTAATACCATTGTACAATGTCTGTACAGATACTGTGTAAGGAGTTATTTACGCATGATGAAAATATGTTCCTGAAGTCTTTATCAAGACAGGGATGACAAAAAGATTTCTGCCTGACAAAGGATGTATATTCACCCATCCCACTTGGTTCACATGTAAAGTGAGCATTAGAAGCCAACACAATAGAAGTGCCTTTTACATACAAAGTCAGCAGGCCAATATGAAGTCAGCAGAGAGACAAGACACCGGAGAATGAATCACAGAGGGCTGTCCTGTCTCTTGGGGAAACAATGAACTTTGAGGAATATAAAAAGGCAAATAGACACTCATTTATCCTGTACCTAGGAAGTAATCAGGCTGTGTGATTACATTCATGAAAACAGGATCACAAGCAGCCCTGGCTGAAATGTTTTAGAAGACCTTTGGGGTGAGAGAAACTTCTTTAGATAGATTGTTAGCCTGTTAACAGAAAGCATGTTATACTTGTGTTTTATATGTAACCTGTTTCCATTATCCTTACTCATTATCTCTTAAGTTTTGATCTTTGATAATGAACTTATGTTTGTTCTCACTATAAGTATATCTCAATATTGTGGTATTAATCAAAGTGCTGATCCTAAGTGGAATCATACAGTGTACACTATTCCCTTTGGGTCAGTTGACCTGGTATTTCTGTGAGAGTTCAGTGGATAATGGGCTGTACACTACAGGGGAATGATTTGAAGTGACTCTGGACCAGCATGTACCTATTGTTAACCTGCAAGGCACAGTAAGGCCTGGTTTAGCACAGAGAACATTGTTAGCTAACCGGCTGGTAGTATCAGGGAGCTGACACACAGTCAAGCACAAGCAAGACTCTCTCTGGAGGGAGAAGGGTAATAAGATGACTCGTAGGCCTAGGC
Organism: Emydura macquarii macquarii; assembly: GCF_026122565.2. Lineage (NCBI taxonomy): Eukaryota > Metazoa > Chordata > Testudines > Chelidae > Emydura > Emydura macquarii. Next base: position 6,709,421 of record NW_027133251.1, on the reverse strand, counting down.
ATCCCAAGAACTGTCACACATGTATGTGGCATATCGAAAATTTACATGCTATCACTTTAAATGTAAGCAGTTTCCTGGTTCTTCTTGCAGGTAGGGTGCTCTGTAGGGAGGCATGAGATCTGGGTATTGCAGCAGTGAGTTTGCAAAGAACCAGCCTAGAATATAATGAACTGAGTTGTGCTTCTCTGCCTCTGGAGCAGCCTGATTTGACTCTTTGTGGTTTTGGTTCCAGTGTGTTAAGGTTTTGAATTTTATGAAATAAAGTACTGTCATGTTGCAACCTTCCAGCCAAGAATATTTAATGTTTTTTATCTAATGTCTTTGTTTATGTACCATGAATATTGTATACCTGCCATCACAAAAACTGAGTGGATAAACTGAAATGGACATAACAAGACTCACTAAAGATGTTTTAAATTCTATAAACACTTACTGCAAGAATCCAAAATGTATTTATATTAATGGTGAATGAAATTTATGGCTCTAAACTTTACTCCAATTGCCATAATTCTCCAGTCTGCAAAATTGGGCTGGAAATCATATTCAATGTTTTTTCCTAAGAATTACATTGCTTCCTCACTCTACTATGGCTAGAAATTTAATCATGGAGCAGACTTTTCTAGGTTATTTCAGTGCTTCTGCTCAGAACTGGCACCAGGAATTGTACAAATGACAAAAGTTTTATTGAAAAAATAAAGTTATCAAGCTTTTTTAAACTTCAGAGTAATATTGGTTTTAATTTGAGGCAAATTTCCACTTTGTTACTTTTTCCAGACCAATTTGATGACTGACTTTTAAAGAGTACAGAGCCTGATTTCATAGTTATCTGTAATGTTTCGCACATGTAAAAGTGCGTGCAATATTGTGCATGAAATTTGTCTGTGCAAGTACTGTGAATATACATGCAGACCAGCGTGTTCCTCCCAATGTCCAATTGCTTATGCAAATTGCCATTTTCTCATGCAGTTACCTGATCTACATATGCAATCATAATGATTGGACATGTAAATGCTGTGTGTGCTTTTGTTTGCACAAATGCATGTGCTCAATTTAAATTAATTAGGCCCTAACTGTGGCCCACTTTAGAGATTGTAGACCAGATTCTCAACTAGTTTAAAGTGGTGTAGCTCCATAGTCCTCAGTGAAGCTCTGGTGATTTACGCTAGCTGGGAATCTGCCTTGTAAAATTCTACATAGCTTCTAAGAATTGTTATTTGTAGGTTGTTTTTAACATCTAGTGGTATACCAATCAAATTGTAAAATAGATACTTGTAAAGCCAGTATCAACATTAAGAAATCTTCCACTGCTGGTTCAGCATTGTCTTGCCTACTAAAGTCCCTCAAAGCTACCAAAGTTAAAGTGATCTTTGTTGATGATTATAATAGATGGAACCCAATGAGCTTTAGAAAAACACAACCTAATTATCTTTTTTTGACCAAACAAAACATAAAGGGAGATTTATGTGCTTTAGCAATGGGGCTAGGGAGAGCTAACTGAACAGTACGTGAGAGTTATCACTGGTTGCATTCTGACACCTATGATAAAAGTAGCAGCTTGTATCTCTATAAAGTTTATATCAGCGGTTAGCAGGAGAAAGCCACAGACATTCATCTTAGAGGACATTGGTGGCACTTCTGATTTCCCCTGAAAGGTTTTAATTGAGGTCATCAAGTGCTATGAAATTTAACATAAATGCAGTTTAAGAGGATCCAGCTCTGTGTCAGAATTACATAGTTAGCAGAATTGGTCAGCAACCTTTTTGACTCTGCCAGACAGCTGGTTCATATAGAAGTTTAGCATTGTTAGATATAGTAATATTACTTTATAATTTAGAAATCACCTTGTTTCAATCCAGATCAGTTCTTCAATTAAATGCTGCACCTGTGAGCTGGAGGATGGATGGTTTTATAGTTAAGGGCTAGCAGTTGGGAGATTGCATTCAGTTCCCAGCTCTGCCACAGATTTCCTGTGTGACCTTGGGTATATCACTTAATCTCTCTGGGACTCATTTCCCCATCTGTAAAATGGGGATAATAATCCTTCCTTCTCTATTTAAATTACAAGCTCTTTTGGGCAGGGACTTTCTTACTGTGTATATTTATGGCACCGATCTTGGTAAGTCCTACCATAATGCAAATAAGTATATAAATAATAACAACATCCAATATCACTGAAATGCAGACACTTCTGGGGTCGAGGGCAGGAGCAACTACCACAGGGCGTTGGACGGAGAAGACACTGTGGCCAAGGTCTCATGAAAGCCTCTGTTTTTTAATATAAAATTATATGAGATATCTACTGCCATGTAGAGTACATAGTCCCTGTGTAGTCTCACCCATGCAAGGTTAACTTCATGATACCCAGTAAATTGCCAGGGAGCCAAGATATTTAAAAAACCTAGGGCCCTCTTCTCTACTGCCTTTCTCCCAATCAAAATGGAGCATTTCTGTCACACGTCCCCTCTGTGTTCCCCTCCAGCGGTGGCTAATTACAGTTGGAGATTGCCTGCTACAGCCTTGGCTAACAGGTGTGGATCTTTTAATACAGAGAATAGAGGTTCATGTGTTGAAATCCAGAGGTACTAGGAGCATTCCCTGATGCCGACAACCCACACAGGGACACAGCTTTACATATTACATGCCATATCTCTCAAGTGTCCCACATTGCGTGAGACATCCCACATCTCACTCCAGGTTTTACAGGTGTCCCACAGTCTCGCATTGCCAGTGCAATGTTCTGCCCTTATCCCCTTGTTTTGCAGGTCCCACGGGCTGTTGGTATCACTCCCATTGGCCACTCAGGGTGTAGGTAAGCATGATTTGGAATGGCAACCCCACCCATCTCTCTCCCACACGAGCAGCCTCTCCAAGGATACAGTAAGAGAGGCTACAAAAGTGGGAGGGGACAGTTCTTCCTTCTCCCCCAATGCACATACAGTTAGGAGAGAAGGGCTGTGAGGGACTCAGGGGCCACCTACTCCTCTTTGTTGGGCAGGATTTGCTGCCTCAACTCTGAAAGGTGCTGTGGGGATGTTGAGAGCTGGGGATGTCCCCCTCTCTGAGGGGATTCTCTCAAACACTATGGGCTGGAGCTGCCCCTCACGCTCTGAGGTGGGACTCTGGAGAGGTGAGGATCCGGGGCTGTCCCCCACACAAAGACTCTGAGGGAGATCTCTGGGTCTACTAGGGCCTGGGGCTGCAACCAAAAAACACAATAATGAGCATTAGAGCAAATGGACTTTTATTTTATTGTAAATAGTGGCTTTCTACACAAAGTATGCTTTTAGTACACAGAACCATTGTTTAGTTTCATTATAAGAAGTTCCAGACTATTCACGCATGTGTGTCTGTGTAAAATAAAACTGTGTTCACTAAAAAAATGGATGCCCCTCATTTCAAGGGGTGTTCTCCCTCACTGAGGGTCACTCTCCCTCGTTTCGGAGTCTAGCGATTTAGAGTATGTAGGTATGTTATGTGCCCACTTTCTGCACACTTTACATCAGCGTAAATGGCTGCACAAGGCACATGGCAGTGCAGAATCAGGCTCCTGATGCATAGACCACTAAAGCATCACTATTATTTGTATGGCAGTAGCATTATGCATGACCCACAAAGCCAGAGGCTGTCCTACAAAATACATTGAATATAATCTATGGAAATGATCAACATGAGTGTTGAAACAAATATTTTCACGAAACAGTTGTATTGACATGGAGTTTCACATCGAAGAGGTCAGGGGGTAAGTTTGGAGTCTCTCTCTATTTTTCTCTCTTGAAGTGACCAGAGAGTCCACCCTGGATCTCCGAAACCTTCCAGTTGAAAACTTTGAATTTCATACATTGAAAAACTCAAAGTAGATTAATTTCTGTGAAACATTTTGGCATCAATGAAATGGCATATTTCAAGGAAAAAATTATTAGATGAAAATGTTTTGTCCAGTTCTAATGGCAACTCTGTTGAATGTCTGGTCAGTCACCCACTTGTGTCAGTCAGTATAGCCCCACTGAAGTCAATGGAGTCATTACATTCAATGCAGTTAGTTTGATTTACATCAGCTGAAGATCTGGCCCACTCGGGTATCTTTAAAGAAATACAATGATTTTCCCCAGAGGATGGTAAAGCAGGTGGAGTTTGATTTGCACAAGATCCCACAGAAAGTGGCAGAGCCAAGAATAGAATTCAGGTCACTTTATTACCGGTACTAGCACTGGGTCATTCTGCACTAGGTATCAGATCATCTGGTCATAGCTGGCTTGAGCCCTTTCCAAAACCCATTGAAGGTAATGGAAGGATTCCTCTTGCTTTCAGTGGTCATGGAACTGAGGACTGTGGTGAGGCGGCTGCTCCACACTATCCTGGAAGGGTTAATAAAGCCCTAAGGAGGCTACACTAGAAGCAGCCAATCAGGGCCAAAGAGGCCCTATATAGGGAAACAGCAGAAAGCAGAAGGGTCAGTCACTCCCAGGAGCTCAGGAAGGGAAGGCAGGTGTGGCCCAGCAGACTGAGGAAGGTCAGCACCTTGGACAGAGGAGTGGCTGGCTCTGAAGAAGGAGCAGCGAAGAGCCCCGGGGTAAGGGTCGGACAGTGGTCTGCAGCTGCTGATGGAGGAAGTGGCTAGACTGGGACTGCAGAATCCCCTGGAAGGGAGGAAATCACAGATTGTGGCACGGCTGGAGGTCTCTGTCATGAAGCAGACACTGTGGTATTTGGAGAGACGTGGGTCATAAGATGGAGAAGTAACGGTGGGCGAGACACGACCACATGGGGGTGCTGGGACCTGCAGAGAGATTCCCCAGACTAACCAGCAGGAGGCACAAGAGCGATGAGTATGATCGCATTATAAGGACTTAAAGAGTGACAATGTGATAATAAGTGAACAGGAACTACAGCTGCGTGGCTGATTTTGCAGTGTAACATCTGAAAGGTCAGCCTGACATCCACTTCTGCTTAGAGATCCGCTGATGCAGGACTTTGAGAAAAGACCCCATAATATCCACAAGTGCTGGAAAGAGGATTGCTTGATTGGTCTATGACTAAAGCACTGGAGTGAGAGTCAGGAAACCTGGGAGCTGTTCCTGCCCTGGCTGCTGGTGACCTTGGGCAAGTCACTTCACCTCCCTGTGCCTCAGTTTCCACATCTGTAGAGTGGGGATAATGATCCTGACCTCCTTTGTACATCACTTGGAAATCTACTGATGAAAAGTGCTGTATAAGAGCTAGGTATTATTGTTTATAGATGGAATTTGCCTGTGGACATCTACAGACTCCTGTGATGTTCATGGGCCCTTTACCATGACAAATTACACAAAATCTCCATCTGTTACACCCCCGTGCACCACCCCATGGCTTCCACTTCAGGTAAGACTGTTAAACACAGTGATGTTAACCCAGTGCCAGCTATGGCTCAAACCAGCTAACCACACTGCTTATTAACTCCCTAGGCTTTCACCAGCCTAAATATAGAGTTTAAACAGGCCCCTTGGAAAGCACGGTCTCTCTTGACACCAAGTAACTGGAGCCTTTTCATTTTGGGCCCTTTTACCATAATGCCAGAGAAAATCAAAGTTCTTCTGTTCCAAAAGGACCAGACAAATAACACAGGTCAATCTCTTTAGATCTCCCTCCTTTACCCAACAAGGCAATGCTCAGTTCGACCCCATAGTAAACTTATTTTGGCTTTATTAATTAAATTAAAATGAAGCAAAAGATATTTGCACAGTGCTAAGGGTACTAAAGATACAGATAGACAAAGATATAAACTTAGGTTATCATCTTATAAAACTTCTGTTCAATGTAACAAAGTCCTATAGGTGGCAGCCAGGGGTCCATTACCTGCCAGACAAAGTCCTTGCCTCTTAGGAGGCAGTCTGGCAAAAAAGAATCTTGTTCCCTTCCAGTAGGCAGCTTTTATCTGAAAAAACCCTTCCACGTGACCATTCATACCCCAGGGTTCACAGAGGCAAATGTGTGTTTGTTACTGAAATCATCCTGTGTGACCATCTCTGGCTGGGAGTTTCCCCTTCTCCATTGTTCTGAAAACTATGCTAGCTGCTGTACTGAGAATTGAGGAGTTTCTTCTGGACATGCTGCTTTTTAATAGGTATTAATTGACCACTTTCTCCCCTAAAAGGTGCAGCCATTTCTATGGGCAAGACTCAGCAATGATTAATGGTTCTTGTTATCAGGGAGTCCATCCCAGCCACTTGAGAGATATGTAACACCTATGTACAGATATTACTCTGAACATGAGAAATACAGACATTAGCATGTGAATATTGCAGTCACCCACTCATCAGCATTTAGGAAAGTCCAAACGCTGCATATTTTACTGCCATTTTAACAACATCTACCAACACTAAACCTGACAGACTCTGAGGATATGTCGAGACAGAAAAGAAAAACCCACAGCTGACCCAGGCCAGCTGACTTGGGCTCAGGCTGCGGGGCTGTTTCACTGCTGTGTAGACTTCCGGGCTCAGGTTGGAATCTAAACTCTGGGACCTTCCCAGCTCATAGGGTCCTAGAGCCCAGACTCCAGCCTGAGCCCAGACATCTACACAGCAGTGAAACAGCCCCTCAGCCCGAGCCCTGCAGCCTGAGTCAGCTGGCATGGGCCAGCTGCTGGTGTCTAATTGCTGTACAGACACACCCTTAGTTGACACAGACCCAGAGTTTGCCTATGCCCCCAGTGCCACATCATCAACGAGACGCCAATATATAAAGCAGGAATGTACCATTCCTCATTATAATAAAAATAAATACAGTTCAATATGCAGTACATCAAAGCAGATAATTACCCATAACCCCTATGCAAGCAGAATTTAGAGAAGCGACCATTTCACATTATGTATTTCATTGCTTAGCATGCTCTGTGAAATAGCTATCAATTCTCTATTTCCCAGGCAGATGGAAATAAAGCCAAAATGATGCATCTGTTATCCTGGAAATATGAGCACAGCATTCAATGAAAACATGGGATAATGACCCCAAATTCTACAATTCACTATGCTCCATGCATAGTTTTCACTGCTTAGTTATGTAGGTTTCCTGTGCTGTTCAGAGGCACTGTAAGCCTGACATGATGAATTGCTCCCTTGGTCCCAGCAAGGATAATTATTCACCTACCTATGCACACGGCTGCCCCCATCACACAGAATGCAAAAGTCAGGCAAGCTTTTATATACATACATAATGTCTCTGTGTGTGTGTTAAGGATCCTTAGACTCAAGAGGTGGCTGAACTCGAGCTGAGCTGATAAACACCTCACTAGAGTGGTGCAAAGTGACAGCTGTAAACACTGTTTCCCAAGGAGGTGAAAAAGCGTTCTGCCTGCTAGGATCTCAGCCTCCTGCGCTAAGGGAAAGGCGTTTCCAACTGAAAGGATTGTGCTTCGCACTTGGAAACAAAACCTGCGCCTCCTAGAGGGGTAAGTGATGGCTGCAGTTGAAAGGATAAATGGCACTTGCTGGGACTCTTGACTTCAGTCAGAATTACCTCCTTTCCCAAGTCCATGAGCGCAACGAGCAGTGTTAGTGCATGCAGCTTGGAGACTACAAACTCACGAAGACTCTGTTAAAACGACTAAGGGGCAGCAAAGACAAATTTGGAAGAGAGGGACTTCAGATTTTCTGTAGGTTTTTACGTGATACTATGTTGATGGGTGGCAATATAAAACTCTAAGATAGATAGAGAAACAGAGAGATTTTGAGCAGGGAAAGAAAAGTATGTCCGTGGTTATCCCAACAGAACAAGAAGGGTTGAAGAAAGTACCTAAATATTTCTAGCCCAATTTTGGGCCAAATTATGATTCATTTGGGCCTGATTCTGCTCAAAAGAATGATTACAGTAGCACTTAGAGGGTCTCCGCTGAGATTGGAACCCCATTGTGCTTGGTGCTGTGCATCTTACAAACTATATGGACTAGAAAAAGGATTATTACCCCATTATACAAGATAGGGACCTGAGGCACAGAGAGGCTAAGTGACTTGCCCAAAGTCACATGGGAAGGCTGTGGCAGAACTGGGAATTGAGCCCATCTCTCCTGAGACCCACTCCAATACCTTTCCTATAAGAGCCCCCTTCTACTCCCCTTTGCCTATGGAGAATCCTAGAAGACTTAATAGTGGACAATAACGTCTCTGTAGGTGTCATTGTATCATCCTTTAGAATTTAATTGAAAAAAAATTAGATCCCTGCTATGAATTCTCCCAAATTCTTATAGAAATGAGACCAGTCACTATTCTGTTCTGTGGGAGTTAGCCACTGGCCTGGTGTAACAGGGCAGCAGTGAGCCTACCCTGCTTCCACTTCTTTTCCTCTCTCAAAGTCAGTCTGAGACCCTTGAATCTGTTTCCACTGGTGCAAGTTTATTTATAAGTTGCGCTCACACCACCTTTTCTCATACACAGCTTAACCCCTTAGCAGCTAGGGAGGGCCACTGGTCTGCTTCCACTCCTCAGCTCCCTCCTTCCTGTTAGCCCTTTGTACAGCACCGCAACTAATTGGGCTGGCAGCTGCCTCTAATTGTCTAATTAGGTGCTGGTTTTCTCCAGCCAGCTCCCATTTAACTCCCTAAATGGGAACTGGCGTCATAGCGGGGCTGACTCAGCAGTCTTTGCTCAGCCCCCTGTCAAACTTGGACAGAGTCTGGTGCACAGCCAGCCTGCCCCCTAGGGAGCGATTGTTCCTAAGGGCAGTGTTTGCTCATGACCCACCCTGGAGCATCATGGATGCCAAGAGAGCGCTTTTTCTGCAAATGTGAGTGAATGGCGTTGTGATCTGGTGTGCGGGGGTCACAGCACCACTTAAATTTGGCCCAGCCGCGCCTGTGGCGTGAGAGAGGAGTGGCTGGGCCGTGCCTGAGTGGCGCTGCGACTCTGTGTGCGAAGTCGCACCACCCAGAATGGGGAAGCCAGACCCTGCCCTGTGAGACAGCAGCCACGGCTGTAGGGTGAGTGCTTCACTGGCTCAGGTCTGGCAGCAGGAAACCCTGCATTTAGTATCAAAAACAACAATAACACCCCCCCACACACACACACACACATTCACACAGTGTTTTTGCACCCTTGATTTCGTGATTTCTGTGAATGTAACTGAATCCAGGCTAAAGCTGCCTCTGGAATAACATCCATAGACAGTGACTGCTTTTCTCCCTATTAAATTCCATGGGACTTTTCCCACCGGGATCAGCTTTGTCAATTGTGGTATGAGACAGGAATCAGTTATGTTGGGTGGGTGGCAAAAAAATATTGTTTCTCAGTCCTCCCAAAAAATGCTACAGCTGCCTGAGTTAGTGTGGCCTAATAAAACTGGCGACCAAAGGTATTATATTGCTATATTGGTGCGTGCCACCCCAGGGAGTGGTGAGGCCCAGGGGATTGGGCTGTGAAAGGGTTAATTTTGTTTGTGTTTAAATCTCCATTATGCATCAGGTGGAGAAGACTGATTGGCTGGACTCTACCAAATGGTGTGGCCAAGGACTATAAACCCTGCTCTTCCTAGTGGAGTTCACTCCAGACTGGGAGTGCAGCCTAGATACATGTTATGCTACTTGCAAAAGGCTGGTTAATTGTCAGAGCTTGGTTTAGGTAGATGCCTGTTCTAGCAGAGGGCCTTACTCTGGATAGGAGCTTTAATTTAGCTGTGAAAGTGGCTTGAGTTTAGGGAGTTTATTCTGCTCTGGAGGGATGTTAATAAGGAGGTTGCAATCAGAAGCTTTCCTACTCTTTGCAGGGTAGGAGTTGTACAGGAACTGTTTTTTGGCATTCTAGTAATTTAAATGGTCTTTCTTCCTAGTGTCCTGCAATCAAAAGATTGGTCAGTCTTTTACATTTTAACAGACTCCTAAAAACTTTCTTTTTTCCTTCACTGTTTTGATGAGCCTATGCCCCTCTGCACTTCCTTCCTCTCTCCTCCTACACTCACGCTACAGCTGTAGCGTGATAATTGCTGTGAATCAATTCCTTAAGAAATGTTACATAAGCTGCTGAGTGCACCTAATCTGATGGGTGCAGTACAAACACAAATATATAGGTACATATTTATATAAAATGGGTAATGCTGCACTGTCATAGAAGGTAAACATGTTAAAGATGTATTAGGTTAACTGTTCTGTCCATTGCATGTCACACAACCAAACAAGATGAAGAAACAACTGGAGCACAGTTGGGTCCTAATTAACTGTGTTTATGAAATATGCACAAATATGCAAGACCAAGCTACCGACATAGTGCTGTTCCAGCTGGCTGCTTGCAGTTACTAAACATAGAATACTAGAGGGTTTTCAAATTATTTAAAGTGTTGTTGTAACAACACCTTGTCAGACTATTTAAAGGGATATTCATCTATTCCTGCAAACTACAATGTAAGCCAAGGGTTAGTAGAACTCAAGTTGGCAGTCCCTGGGTTTGTTAACCTAGGGCTTGAGTATCTACATTAATTTGTAACCCAAGGTTAGGAATTGTTGAATCCTGGATCCCAACCTGGGGTTCCAGCCTCTACACTGCATTATACAGGCCTGAGTCCAACCACCCCTATCCCAGAATTCCTAGCGTTCTCCCAAAATTTGGCTACTCTACCTTTTGTTCGTGATGCAGTGTGGGAAAATTTGACTGCTCGCCAAACTTGAGTGTCCAGAAGACAAAGAAAGTCGGCCCACGGGATACTTTTGGTGGACTCCTGCAGCAGAGGTCCAGTGGGGCTACATCTACACTGGAAAGCAATAGATTTTGAACCCTTCATCCTGGCTTAAATCAGGCTTAGACCCTCAACCCCCATGGGTCCTAGGACTGAGCCCTGAGTTTACGCAATTTGTGTGTAGACAGAAACAGGGTCAGGCTGAAGCCTGAGCTCAAACCCTGGGTTTACACTGCAGTGTGGACATGCCCTAAAGGTACCTGTACTCCAGTCAGTTACATTGCTCCCTACAGCACGCTCTCTGGCTTTTTGATCAGTCTAGCTTTAAATGCCACAGCATGGGAGACCTCATTATCAGGAAGGTTTCCATGCCAATTCAACTCTTGTTTCCTTTCTTTAATTTACTCCCATATCCCCTAGTTAGTCTCCCTTTTGTATTGCATGCAGCAAATATTTTTTGTCACAGGCCATGGGTAGAATGAGGCAATAAGCATTCAATTACTGACACCTCTCTGGCAATAATGTATTTAGCGTGAAGTATTTATTAGAAGGAAATGAAAGTTCCAGGCTTCTTGAGGAACGGTAGCCAGCTTTCAAGATTAACTGACAAGGAAATATATTGTGCACTGCTAATGGGAGATGTGTCCCATATCACCGCTTTTGAAGCTGCCACACAAAATAATGAAATATTTTACAAAATGTGCCTACAAGGTAATTTATACAGAACTGACACTTGTCATAATGCTGGTTACAAGTGACCTATGGTTCTCTAATGTGCCTGTAACTCATTAGTTACTTCAAGGGTGGGGAGAGTGGTAGACAGATGTCCTGAGATTGTGTGATGGAGGGAAGAGAGATCACAAAAACAGACCCACGCAAATAGCTGTCTCAGACTATTGCAGAACACATTTTAAAAGTTTATATGAAAAGTTCCTGTAGAGAACAGAAGATTGTCTCAGTTATCACACAATCAAGCTATTAAGTATTGCCTGAGACTGAGCCACTAAGAAATCAGATCGTGTAAGATCTCACAAGCTAAGTAGAGTTTGAGGCATGGTGTAAGGCACAAACCAAATAGATAACAATCCATGGAGCCTGTTTTTAAAGGAGCGTCTCAGCCCCATTCTGCCCAAGATGGGAATTGAACTAGCATGGCTATGGACTCTTTAAAAGTGAACCCCCTCTCTTCGGTTTTTATGCTTCATTGTGTCCAGATCATCTGCCATATCAGATCTCAGTTTGATACCAAGGTAAAGAGTAAACTGGCTGCTTAAAATGTGGCTTTTTCAGCTTCACGGCTTCCCCAACAGTTGCCCAGGACATGTCGCTTCCTAACATGATGCCTGAAAGTGTCTGCTAACACTGTCATACACCCCCCAGTATCAACAACATACATGACTGGGAGCTTAGGAGCTGTCACATCAAAGTAACTTTGGTCCAGCTACACCCTAGAACAGTGTTTAGGGTGGAGGGGAGTATCTGCTCCTTAAAGGTGAGAATGCTCTCACTCCTCAAAGTCTCATCAGATCTTCCCCCTCCACTCCACCACCCTGTACCAAAGCAGGGTGGATGCTGGGAGCGAGGAGCTGCTGCTCCCAAGTGGTTGTGGACCCACACCCAGCCCATCATCAAAATTGTAGGTGAGGTGTGTGGAGTCTGCCTAGGCCAGGAAACAAGCTGGTTAGTGCTGGCCCAGAGGGTTTGGGACAAGCAAGTAGTTGGGTGGGAAATCTCTGAGGAAACATTTGGGGCTGCAGGGATGGAGGTTGGGGATTAGTTGGTAACAAGCAGCCTTCTGTGCATCCCAATATGGAATCACTATCCCCGTGTGACTGAAGGACACATGCGACTGGAGATGTTCAGTCAGATGCTTGGCCACCTCTAAAACTCCTTTGTGCCCCTCCAATGACAGAAAGAGGCCATAAATCTGGCTTAATGCTCCAGCTGAGGATCCTCTAACACAGAAGGAGCCCCCAAGTGACGTAGAGCCAGTGAATCTAGCTATATCGAGCTCCTGGGGGAACGGGGGGAAGGATATGGTCATAGCACCTTCACACTTAGGTAATCACCAGCTGCTGGAAAGCTCCTTTGGCTACTCTAAATTGCTCTCCAGATCTGCACTGGTGGCCTAAACCCTATGGCCAGAGAGGTCAAGCAAAATCAAATAATTATAGATTAGATTCCATTATAAATGTTGCAAACATTGGGCTAGATGGTACATGTCATGCACATCCCTGAGTAAGGGGCAGTGCATAACGGCATCATCACAGGAGGAGCCCCTGGAAGATTTTCTGCCTTTGAGAATCACAAGCCCTATTTGCAGACCCCGGTTACACTGGGAGTTAGGTCACTTTGATGTTAGTAGGAGTTATTGCTGCATAGGACTTCTGAAAATCAGAATCATCTTTGTTAAACGTTTCATGAGCTTTTGTTCTTAACAAAATAGGGCCCAGTGCACAGGGCAGAAGATGAGGTTTCAGGAGACCTGGATTCTATTCCTAACTTTGCCATTGACCTGCTAAGTGCAGCTGGACAAGTCACTTCCTCTCTCTGTGTCTGGGAAATGAGGATAACAATAATAATAATCTTCCTTTCTACAACAGGTTAAGATCCATTGAAACTGGTAAGCATAACAGCATGCTAAGTATTATTGTAGGTTGGTATAAACATAAATAGCTAAGTATTATTGTAGGTTGGTATAAGCTTTTGTGCTGAGTGCTGGCTGAAAGGGGCTGTGAGCAAAGAAACAATCTCATTTGTTTGATTTCTCCTTTGTAAACAGAATTGTCTCAAAGATACCTGACTCCATCACCAATTTTTCCTCCTAACAGAAGTAATCTGCAGGGTCAAAAGGGGTAACAGTATTATGGAAAACATTTATCTGTCAAAATACTTTGAATTTGCACAAAGAAAATCAAATCCAAGTCACCTTTTAATTACCATTAAAGAACTATGTGCAACTAAAATGAAAGAGCAGGTAACATTCTTGTTACTGGACTGATTGCACAGTTGCCACAATTAAATCTTCCAACGTCTCTGCCTGCACTTTGGCAAACAACATGAAGAAGTAAAATGGAATACTGATCAAAGAACATGTGTAAGTAATTATCTGGAGCTCCCTCATTCCTCTTATCTGCAGGCAATAATGACTAACATGAAATAGAGTTGTGAAGTAAGATCAAAAGACTATTATCTGAATGTGCATGTGTCCCTTTCCTTCCTCCTGCCCCCAAGATTCACAACTTCTCTCTGGTCTCCTGATTTTAGATCTATTTATTGCGCATCAGTTACTCTTTTTTTGTCTCTTTGCATTTTGACAGAGCTATCTTGCACACATTTAAGGCATGACCATGTTAAAAAAAAAAATTGCTCCGCTGGCCAGTGATCCTTTAAAGTTTTCTCAAATGAAGGGGCAAATGTTTTCACTAAATGTAAGCAATAAAGGTTGAAAAATTTGGTTTACCCTTGCGAAAGTGTTCACTAGACAGAATTAGGAAATCAGAGACATATTCATACATAGAAGACATAAAATTACTGAAACTAAACATCAGAGAAGAAACCTCTGTAGCAAAACCCAGGGTCACATGAAACTTCCTTCATTATAAACCTCAGACTGCGTAAAGGTTTGAGAGAACCAGGGTGAACTGTAGAGTAAACCAGGGCACTTTCACTTTGAACATGAAAACTATTTGAAACTTGGCAAAAGCGGAACAATGTGGTGGCATTGGCCGAGTCTTGCCTTGACTTAATGGATCCATCTGTAACCCAGAAACTCAAAGCAAAAACTTGGAGGTGATATGAAAGAATGGTAGAAACTTGTCATAAGCTTCTGCAAAATTAAACCACTGACTTCCACACAACTTAGGTTAAGCATAAGAGATTTAACAAACTCAGAGCAGTAAAAATGGGCCAAGAAAATGGTATTTGGATCTGGATTCAAATTAAATCTTGAGATTTGGATTTGAGAGCGAATCAATATTTGTGTGTAGGTTTCACAGCCTGAAAGTGTCTAAGGTTGTATTTGTAAACTTCCTAGCACAACAGGGCCTCATTTTTGGTTGGTCTATAGGCACTAATCATTAATCAATAATTAATAGGTTCTATAAATACATTATGTGCAAGAGATAGACAATGGAAAGTGTAGAAGTTCCTCTGCTTCGTAGAAAAGGAGAGATAATAATGGCTGACATCGAGAAGGATGAGGTGTTTAATGCCTACTTTGCTTCAGTCTTCTCTAAAAAGATAAATTGTGACCTGATACTTAACACAATTAATATTAACAACAAGGGGAAAGGAATGCAAGCCAAAATAGGGATAGAACGGATTAAGACTTTTTAGATAAGTTCAATCTATTCATGTTGTCAGGGCCTGATGAAATTCACCTCAGGGTACTTAAAGAACTAGCTGAAGTAATTTTGGAACCATCAATGATTATCTCTGAGAACTCATGGAGGATGGGTGAGGTCACAGAGAACTTCAGAAGGGCAGACCTATTACCTATGTATAAAAAGGGGAAACAAAGAGGACCCAGAGTATTAGGCTGACTGGTCTATAACTTTGATACCTGGAACACATTATTAAACAGTCAACTTGTAGGCACTTTGAGGATAATACATAGGCTTTTAAGAAATAGCCAGCGTGGATTTATCAAGAAAAAATCATGCCAACCAACTAGTTTCTTTGTTTGATAAGGTTACTTGCCTAGTGGATGGGGGAGAAACAGTAGACATGACTTATATGGATTTAAGCAAGGCTTTTGACACAGTCCCACATGACATTCCCATAACCAAACTAGGCAAATGTGGTCTGGATGAAATTTATTATAAGGTGGGTGCAAGACTGGTTGAAAGATCATATACAAAGAGTAGTTATTGATGATATATTGTTGGAGTTGGGGGACATGTCTAGTGGAGTCCGCAGGGGTCTGTCCTCTGTTGGCACTATTTAATATTTTCATTAATGACTTGGATAATGGAATGGAGAGTGTGCTTATAAAATTGGCAGATGACATGAAATTCGGAGGCCTTGCTAGTACTTTGGAGGACAGGATTAGAATTCACAATGATCTTGAGAAAATGGAGAATAGATCTGAAATCAACAAGATGAAACTCAATAGAGACAAGTGCAAAATACTATATTTAAAAAAGAAAAATTAGATGTGCAACTACAAGATGGAGAATAACTGGTTAGGTGGTGGTACTGCTGAAAAGGATCTGTGGATTATAATGGCTCACAAATTGAACATGAGTCAACTATCTGATGCAGTTGTGAAGAAGGCTATTGTCATTCTGGGGAGTATGAACAAGAGTGTTGTATGTGCGACCCAGCTCTACTGCTTTACTTGGCACTAATGAGTCCTCAGCTGGAGTATTGTGTCCAGTCCTGGGGACCACTCTTTAAGAAAGATATAGACAAATTGGAGAGAATCAAGAAGAAAGCAACAAAGATGATGAAAGGTTTAGAAAGCCTTACCCAAGAGGAAAGGTTAAAAAACTGGGCATGTTTACTCTTGTGAACAGACAACTAAGGGGAGGGACCTGATAACAGTCTTCAAATATGTTAAGGGCTGTTATAAAGAGGATGATGATCAGTATTCCCCATGTCCACTGAAGGTAGGGCAAGAAATAATGGCCTTAATCTGCATCAAGGGAGATTTAGGTTAGATATTAGGAATAACATTCTAATTATAAGAATAGTTAAGCACTTACATAGGCTTCCAAGGAAGGTTATGGAATCCCCATCACTAGACAAGAACACATTAGGCAAACACGTGTCAAAGATGGTCTCAGTGCTGCCTCGGTGCAGGAAGCTGGACTAAAAGACCTTTCCAGGTCCCTTCCAGCCCCATTGCTGGATGGTGAAAATATTGTTTGGGGTGGGCTAAATAAAACTGAATAGGTACGTGGGGGGAGGGCTGGAGAGTGAGCCCATCATGCCCCACAGTCACCCGAAGAAACTGCGGCTCCTGTCCCACAAAGACTGTTATGAGAGGTGACTTCAAGAACTTGGTTTGTTTAGCCAAGCAAATTGAAGGCTTAGAAGGGTTATGATTACTGTCTATAAATACATCAGTGGTAAAACCAGGGAAGCTAAAAGACAGTGTTGGCATCAAAACAAATGGGTATAAATGGGCCAGGAATAAATTTAGGCTGTTAATTGGAAGACTGTTTCTAACCATCAGAGGACTGAGGGTCTGTAACAGCCTTTCACTAGGAATAGTGGGTGTAAAGAACCTAACTATTTTAAGATGGAGCTTGGTTTGCTAATGGGATGTTATGACGAGGCTGCTTGCTGTAGCAGAGGATTGGACTCAGTGACCCATGAGGCCCCTTCCAGTCCTATGTTCTGTGTTCCTAAGTCCGTGCATGCATACTTCGCACTGAGGTAAATAACTACACAAGATGCAAAGAGAGGAGAATCAGACGTATGAGCTCCAGCATCAAATATCCAGTTTGCATTATAAAGAAAATAAGAGACCCAGAGACAGCAAAAGAAATGTCTCACTGAAAGTAGGAGAGGTGCCCATTGAGAAGTCAACGTGACACTCACCTGTAATAACAGAACAAGTGAAAGCCACAAAATTGCAGACCTGTGAGTCAAAATCCTCACACCTGCTTGCTCTCTGTTTCCTCCCTTCGCTGTCCTCGCTTCAACAGAGGAGCCATTCCTATGCTACTGCCTGCGATCAAAGTAAGAGTTCAGAATGACAAGTGCAGTTGAGAGACGAGGTGGAAGAGGTAATAGTGGATCAACTTTTGTTGGTGAGGGAGACAAACTTTCAAGCCACACACGTGCAAGGGAGTCAGTCGTCTGTCAGTAGTGCTGTGCAACAGAAAGCTGACATAGGAGATATAATCTACCTGGACTTTAAAAGTCTTTCAATACATTTCTGTCTGGAAAAGTAGTGTAGAGAGGAAAGGGAAGAACTGTGTTCAGAGTGAAATTCTAAACTCAGTGGAACATTAACTCAGTTACTAGGGTCAGAGGGGAGTGGGAAATGAACTCATATCAGGATGGTGGTGGGGTAAGTGATACAGGGACTGATGTGAGACCAGTTTGGTTCATACCCTCACAGCAGGGGAAAATAGGTAACAGGAAGGTATAGAAATGTGTAGAAAAATAACAAAAAACTACTAAACAAACATGTAAGATTGATCAGTGCAATTTTTCCATGAACAGGAGGCAGCTCTGAAGAAGGAGACAAAGACAGATGTGGTGGAAAGCAAAAGGAAAATGAGGCTGGCATGTGGAGTGAGACACTAGATCTGAGAATCAGGCTATGACTGAACCATTGCTCTGGACAATGATGGCAAGAACACAGAGTTTAAATCTGATATAATGGGCAACAGGAAGCCAGAAGAAGGCTGTGAAGAGGAGGAGTGACAGTGCCTGATTAACAGTCTGGGAAAGTGACTCCAGCAGCTCACTTTATAGGAGCATTTGTGAGGATCGATTCATTATTTACAAAGTACCTTGAGATCTTCAGCTGGAAGCTGCTATACAAATGCAAATCATTATGGGCTTGAATTTCAGAAGTGCTGCTGAGTGCCTGCACCTCCCATTGACTTCAACAAGATCTGAAAGCGCTCAAATCAGGACCCATAGATTAATGTTTTATGGTCACTGGTACCTACCTGAAACATCAGTGACCAAGTTCAGATTGATTTCATATCTTGTGTCTAGTACCCAGGATCACCAAATACCCTTTGGTAGTTTTTCATTTGATAACTTCTTTACTTTGAGATGCTCCACTTTTACCATCTATAATACTGTGTATGTACATTTCAGAAGTGCATAACTGTACTTTCCTAGAGTTGCAGTGCCTATTGTGTGATAGCCACAATCCCATCTGTCACCTTTAGCTTTTCTTCTCTTAACTGTAGCTACGTCCTTCTGGTATATATCTCCATGTTTCAGTTAATCTTAACATCGTTTTTCTAATGAATCTGTTTTAACCACTGTGCCTCCTCACAAGAACTTCTGTGGGTTGCCTTTTCTTAATCTAAGACTGTAAATGAAATTACATCCTAAAGGCCTTTTTCATTAGCTTCTTTTGAACTTCTGAATGCTTTCCCTGGGATTTTGAGTACTTCCAGGCTGGCACTTCCTAACAAGCCTTTTGATGTAAACTTTCATGCCACTGTTACTATGACAATAACGTAATACTGCAGCAGTGTTAATTGGAATCTTGGTGATTTCTTTCACTCAGAAAGCTCAAAATGTTTTTATAACTGGTTCAACTGTGCCTCAGATAAATGCTTCCAAGCAAAACTAGAATCTTTCATTTTATTTTCTGTAAATTCTGAGTTAAAACTTAGAGCTACAAGAGAGGAAGGAATGAGGGGTGTAAATGTCATCATAACTCAAACAAAATCCAAATTTACTGGATTGTTGCATACATGATTTATTATAATCAGCACTTAAATGTAAAACATGCACATTTGCATGCCTCAGAGAGAATTCTTACCCAGATTCATATTATGTTTCCATACCCAAAGTTCAAGACAGGTGATTCTAGCCTAAAACGACTTTTATTTTAGATTGAGGAATAAGGGAAGAAAGAACAAAAGTAAAATCTTTATGAGAGACTATAGTGTACGCATGTTTCTACTGGAATAGGACACAGTGACTTTGTGGACAAAAGGGCTGAGTTATCTGCAGATTGGCAGAGTTCTTGGAAATGTAAAGGTGCACTTCACAGAGAAGAAGGACATAAGTTACATAGATATACTACACTTTCCCTCACAAGTTAGGTACCAGGGTAACAGGTCCCTTAGATAGAATGGTATTGAGTTATAGGTTGGGTTTTTCCCAGCCCAGAACCAGAAATGCCAAAATCCCTTTAGAAAGGCCATTCTAAAATGTATTTCTAGACAGGTCCAGTTGCAGAATTGTCAGTAGTCTCACAAGAAAGCCTGTTCTTAGAAGATTTCAAACAAAGGTTTCCAGGCTCAAGAGCTTTGAATAAGGAGTGACTTTTAGATGCTTATCTAAACTTAACTCCAAATCTTTGGAGATTCATCCTCCCTGGCAATGGGAATGTGTTATCAGACAAAAACCGTGCCTATTCAAGTGTGTCACCACTGGTCCTTTTTGGCCTTCTGATCTATGAATCTACATAGACACAGACGTTTGACAGCTGAAATGGTCAAGCTACACCAAACATGGACTCACTCGGCTAACCAGCACATGCCCTTCCTAGTATTGCTGTGAAGTAAAGTGTGAGTCATTGTGGAAAAGGAATTATATTAACTTGAAATTGTATGATACAAGAAGGTTTTGTAAGATAAGTGTTAAGTGAAATTGTATGTTGGCATACGTTGTGGGACGACAACTAAACAGAACATACGCTGTTGGGTACATAGAGACACACAGGCTTGGACCCCTGGGTGGAAGCGTCAGTCTTACTGCTTGTTTGGAACTTTGGGGACTTGAATTTGAAGGATCACCGGTTGGCTCCTGAGGGGGCCAGGAGCAGGATCCTTTGGGGGCCAGGGACCTACGTTATGATCAGGAAGGGAAACACTGCTGTCTCTTTGGAGAATAGGCTTTCCCTATTGGAGTGAGAAGTAGTACTGAACACTACGGTTATGTTTATATTATGCTTACTCTGGTTAAATAAAAGCGTAGTGATTTTTCAAATCCTGCAGTCAGAGGTGTAATCAATCAGTGGTGTTTTGAAGAACTCTGCAAGACCATCAAAATAGAGTTAAGGGAAGCAGCCAGGATCACCTGATATTCAAAGGCAAGTGTCCTTAGAGGAAGATCTGAGGGGTAAAAAGGCTGTACTAGTGTCCGAAAGACAGTGGTGTTGAACAAAATGTGTGCCCAGGAAGGGTCCAGTCATGACAGTCATAAGGAATTTCTTCGAAGAAATCTAGAAGTAATGAAAGACTTCAGCACAAAATAAGCTTTATTCACTATTCTATCTGGATTTTAAGCACCAATTGTTAGTAATTCTGAATCCCCAGCCTATATGCCTTGCTTAAGATGGCCATTCTATTAGTGAAACTGGACATATAGTGCCCATAAAGTTACAAAATCCATCCCTTGTTGAGCAAAGTCATAATACAAATGCTCTGATACAGCAAACCCTATTCCCACATTATCACAGACAAGTAGAGTATGCATAACCGGGAGAAATCGATGGGAACTGTCTTGAACAGCTTGATCAATGTCTGCCCCCGCCCATCTCAGCCTGGACATTCGTCTCCTGTTGTACTGCAGACAGCTCACGGATTAATAATGAAGCATAAAACCAAGTTAGTGGTGGCATATACGCAGAGAAGATGTAGGGCCATGTATTTCACATTACAGCAGCTCTGTACCAGCAATTCATCATGCTGCTCTGCAGCATCTCCCCACAAACTCCCATAGATTGGTGAGCACACCTGGATCCTGGAATTCCTCTATTTATTTATTTTTTTAATTAATTAAACCTTTAGCCTTTTAAAAATGGAGAACAGGCTTGATTCTCCTCTCAGTTACGCTGGTGTAGATCAGAAGTAACTCCACTGAAATCCGCAGAGCTGTGATGATTTACCTCAGCTGAAGATCTGTTTAGAGTAACTTTTTTTTCTTTGTTAAAGTGTACAGCATTTTTATAAGGACTATGATAACACTGTGGGGAGGTTTTAAGCAGCTGTGGGTTAGTTATGTAATCCATGGTGCAGTAACTGTCACATGTCCCTCTCTGTACCGATCCACATGAGTCTGATATAGTTTCAGCTACAGGATATAGGACTTGAGTTTAAGCTACTGTGACCCATGCTTTTAGCTGTCTGGAGGTGTTGGTTTAATCTCTGGTCATGACCAAGATGTCAGTCCTTTTCTTTTTCATTCTGTCCTCAAACAAATGTTTTCAAGTTACAGGAAAGACAATCTTCTTTGCTCTTAAAAAAAAATTCCAAAGATCATGAAATTACTACTTCACTGCTCCATAATTCGGCATCTACCTTTTGTAATCACACATTGTCTGTCAAGACTGTGAGCTCTTTAGGGCAAAGACTTGTGCTTCAAACCTGCCTATGAAGCATTTTGAGACACTATTGGCACCATACAGACAATAATAAATAATACTACTACTAATTAACAAATGGTTCATTTTTTTCAAATTTCATTGATATTTCAGCATTCAAAATATGAAGGAAAAACCCCCAAAACCTGGGAACAATGTCAGTGAAAGTTTTGAAATAGTTCTGTGTTTTTCAGCCAAGCCATAGAGTTGATCAAAAGGTGTTTTGTTTTTATTGTTGAAATTTCAAATTTTGAAATTGAGAATTCTTTTTTAAAAAGGGAGCAGGGAATATTTGGCACAAAGATTTCTCTCTTTTTGCAACCAGTGATTATAAATTATGCAGCTGTCTAATGGCACATTAGAAATGTGACAGACAGACTCCATCTCCATAACCCAGAATATTTCCAGGAGTCACTTTCCTGGTGAACATGGCAAGGTGAAAGTGCTACAGGTTTTAAAGCTGTCAATACCAGGGCCATCCTATGTTTTGTAACCAGGGCCAGTCATTGTAGCTCAGTTGTAAATATTTTACTCTAATTTTCCTAGGGTTCTCTAATGCTTTACTGAAAATCTACTGCTTTGGACAAAGGAAAAAAAAGACTGATTTTTTTTAAGAGGAAATGTCACATCTGTTCAAATTAGTTTGTGTTGCATTTTCAGCTCACTGACAGAGCTAGTAAACTGCAGTCAGAAATCATATATGAATCAGACTGTATTAAACATATGCAAATACAGGGGAAGGGGGGTGGAAACAAAACCAGGCATTGGGAATCACTGTAACATTTTGCTTGCATAATGCTTTATAATTAGCCAGAAGGACCACACTACTGCAGCCCACTATCTATAGCCCAGTAGAAAAACCTAATTTGCTCAAGTGAGTGAACTGACACTTCTTAACAAGACTGAAATGCAAAAACTGACTGTTTAGGGGATTACATAGGGATTTGGGTTTAGTGTTTGTCTGCCTTCCTGTTTTGGTAACAAGGTGAATGTTAGTAAAATTAGCAGTCAAATGAGAAGATTATCTTAAGAAGATGCTTTACTACGAGATTAGTTGTCAAGCACAGCCCTTGTGGTGTAGCATCACTTATTGTATTCAACATTCCTCTGAATGGATAGCCCATCAATGAATATTCCAGTGGGTTTTATAAGTGATGGCCAACTCATCCTCTTAGACAGCCCGTAAAATGAAAGACCAATAAGATGTATGATTTACCTCTCAATTTAACTAATCTATTCTAGTAGATCTATTAGACAATGTAATGATCTACCAAAGGCAGAGGTGAAGACAGTTATAACTAGATTGGACAAGCCACTAGAAAATATATGTAGGGAACTATCCTTCATTAGAATGGCCAAGAAAACTTTCAAATCTCTCATTTCTATAACCCGCGGCATCTCTGTTGATTGGAGGATGGACATACTGGTTTTGGTGATGTGGACAGCTACTCAAAGGAACTAGACTAAGTTAAAATCCAACTAAATCATTTCTGGATGATTAGACACTAACTGCCTTTCCTAGTTATGAAGCAGCAATCCAGAAATCAAAAGATTCATAGTCCATTATGGTTCCCTGAACCATCCGGTTCTTCAAAAGTGTGGTTTTAAGCATTACACAATGTGCCCACAAACTGCCTGAAATTATACCCAAAAACTTTAAGCCATGAGCAATATTTTCACAGTTGTCACAAAAAGCATAGTCTTAATGTCAAGGAAATTAATCCTCCATATTGAGCACTGTATTATTGAATTGCCTGGAAGTGTTAGATGTTGTACTAACTGTCTCTGCTTTTTCAACCTCAGTTTTAAAAGTGTTTTGAAAAAAAGCCATGATTTTCTGAGAGTGGATCTAAAGTTGCAACAAATATGAGATTTACCAACTACAAATGCCTTCTATAAAATGCCTCCTTCAAATTTGTCTCTCTCCCTGATGTTAGATCCTCTATTCTCTCCGAAAACAAATGTTACTTTAACTCCTACTTTGTCCCCATCTCAAGCTGCAGTGTTGGACTTAGACATGAACTGAGTTCTACAGCACTACCACAGGCATGCAAGTAATGGAGAGAAAGTATATATGCCAACTCTACTATTGAGGCAAGATTTTGGGCTCTCACTTCCTCAGACATCTAAATCTTCCAACCATGCTTATGTTTTGGTTAGCATTAATCTATGTACAACCACCTAACTGTATGTTGAAGCAGCCCTTCCTCTCTTCCTCTGCTTTATTGTTCCTATGTAGACCTGCCACCTGTTTTTGTACACTTAGCCATATCTTCCTACATTCCCACTTCTCCAGGAGCTAACTGCATGTAGGCAGAAAAGCAGACAGTCACTTCAGAAAGCTTCATTTACTGATAGTCGATGGACAATGCAGGTGTCATTCTCTTTTAGGTTTACCTCTGTCCAAACTGAGTTCAACACCGTGGGCAGACACAGGGGAGGAGGAAATCCAGGCAGAGAACTGAAACAAAGAACTCTGGGACTGATAAAAACTCATCTCCTGAAGCACAGGAGAGAGAGGCAGAGACTGTGAGGAAGCAGACTGAACACCAGAAGCTGGGATTTCTGGGATTCCTAGGCTTACCTATGTTTTGGGTAGGGCAGATATGTGTGTAGACTGTTGTTAAAAACCTTTTTCTCTGTTAGGCTTTGCTCCTAAATAATACTTTTGTTTTGTAAAGATTTTTGTGGGTCACTGTGTTTATCTACTGCTCACAGCTCCCAAAGGGAGGACTTGCAGGTGGTCCTACCTAGTCAGCTGAGCAATTACAGATGGTACATAGGGTATTTGTTCCTTGGGACTGAGTCTGAGTGTGGGAGAATCATGAGATTCCATCATGAGAGAGGTGAGGGTGCAGGACTCCTCACCTAAAAGGTGCATTCAGACAAGAAAGGGCTTGAAAGTGCAGCTAGCCCTGAACTATGACTATCACTGATGAAGGAATGGCAAAACATTCAGGTTCCATTCAAATAGCTCTCCTCCCACACGCACACATTTGGATATTAATCTAAACTGTCTGAATGTATAGAAAGTTGGGCTGGAAGGCTAATAAGAATAATATTTTCCATAAGAATTTCAGTATTTTCTGCTTCTGGTCAGGCCAGAAATGCCACCCAAAATAGCATTTCTTGTAGTATTTCAGTTTTTCCTCTCCTGGCCAAAGTTCATAAATTTAGAGACGTATGGAAATATTACTATTAATATCATTATTTTGTAACTTTATGAAGTGAAATGATCTCTTGAAAAACTCAGAAAAAAATGGTTGTGCATTTGGGTAAAGGATTGATGGAGGGAGTTATCCTATTCAGACCTGTTCTCCAGTCCCTAGCCTTAATATCTCTCTGAAATACTGTGGAATAAAATTAAATTGAGAACTCTCCCTAACTGTCATCTGGTCCCATATATATATATATATATAATGTGTGTGTGTGTGTGTGTGTGTGTGTGTGTGTATAAATATGTGTGTGTATATGTGTATATATATAAACAAACATCATAACCTCCTCTTGTAAGTTTTTTTCTCTTCTCACTCAATTCTATCCTAAAATTGTGTATCTCCTTTCTGTGACTATGGGTGAACCATAAAAATGACCCTCACAATGCTATACTGACCTCTCTATATCTATTTCATAGGGATCCTCCATACCCTAATACTTACTAATTGTGATGCATATTTCAGAATGGAATAATGGAACATCCAGGAAACCACTAATTTCTGAACTTGATTTCAGTTATAGGAAAGGTACGGGAATTATCAATAAGAGAAGAGACTACAAAACATTTAGAAATACATAATTTATTAAGGGGCAGTCAGGATGGACTCATAAAAAAGGAGAAATGTACTAGCATTGCTAGAGTACATTACTGCAGATGTGTTATAGATAAGAGGGAAACTAACAATAAATATTGTCTGAATTTCAGGAAAGCATATGCTTAAGCAATATATATTATATTGATTCACAATCTGAGGAATCAACGAACAAGGGAGGCAGCTCAGTGAATGGAACAGTAATGATTTAAGGAGAGAGAACTGAAAAAAACATGTTCAAAACACTGTAGAAATTTAGCCACGTGACTCCCAGGAAAGTCCTGTGTATTTTGTGCTAAGGGTCTGTGATTGTTGGATCTGAAGATTCTAAATTTTGGCTGTCTCTGGTGGTTAGTCACATCGCTAACTATTCCCTAAGTGAAGGCTCTATGGCGCAGCTGTGCTAGCAGCCATGGATTTATTACAAATTCTTTGAAAACTGGACCCACATGTGTCAATGAATGGGAGGAGCACAGGTTGAACAAAGCTGAAAAGTTTGGTTGTAAAAGTCAGGACTAGAAAATGATGCACTGTGCAATTCACTCTTCTACCAGAAGATACCATATTAATGCTTGGCCTACCTATATACCTAGGAGCAACATCTGAAGTGCAAGCTCCATGTTAATAGGAGTTGCAGCTGGATAACTGAAAGCCCTGAAACTGCAGTGCTGTCCACAGGGGCATTCCTCTGAGCCAACATGGAATCTGGTACAGCATCAGGACCTACATTTGTTCCTCTTTCTTTAAAAAAAAAAATGTGGAAAAGGAGTGGCATCAAATCCCCCCTCCCACACCACAACTTGTTACTTTTGATTTGTTGGTGCCATACAAAAATTGGGAAACTTTTTGGGGTTTATTTCTGAGAGTATCTCTGAATCACCCAGACCACTGGCACTTTTATATGTTTTCTTCCAGATTTATTTATTCTGCATGAAAATTTGCACTGGGGTAGGAATGTCTTTCCCTAGTTGTTCTCTGTAAAATCGAAGAAATAGTATAGAATAAGTATAACTACCTTTCTGGAGATAAATACTTTATCTCCTTTACTGTGATTTAGAGTTCATTAAAGCTATAGATTACTGTAACTATTTACTAAATCAGATACCACTTTTGACTCTGATAGCACCCAATCTATAGTACATTGCAAGAACTGGTTTCTATTATCCAGATGTTTTAAATTTGGAGGGAAGAGGAGGGAAGCAAGATGTCTAACTTAGTTAATTTTCCATATCTATTGTCTCACATTCATAACTTTTCTTATGGTTTCATAATGGCAAAACTAGATGCCTACAAGGAAACTTAACTAAACTAATTAAAAAAAAAAAAAAAAAAAAAAAAAAAAAAAAGAATGGATTGCATTGTTCAAAGAAGATCTGGAAGATCTTACCAATGAATAATTCTCCTTCACTGCTTGACTCATTTTTAATAGGAATATAGTTGATTTTGGACAACAGAGTTCCTCCATTCAAAGTAATTTGTCAAGGAGCCTGAAAAACTTGATTACCTGTCTTAAAACACCAGTTTAAGTCTAAAAACACTAGGTCAATGAGAGATCAATGCTGACTATAGCACTGCCTGCTGGAGAGACTTTGATCAATGGAGATTTTGGTGGGTTTTATCTCATTGAGACTTGGATGAGTGCAGATAATGACATGGAAATAACTACTTGATAGTTAATATATCCCCTTTCTCCTTTAGCTTCTGTGTATTCACAGAAGGTTAATAGCACAAGGTACTAATAACAGACACTAAGAGAGGATGTATGCTTAAGAAACTCCCCTAAGATATATATGCTTGGATTGTTCATTACAGTTTTCTCTATGTCACTAGCCCTGTGGTAATCTCCCTTTGTAGATTACTAGGGGTGGAGATTGGAAGGTCAGCATTGTCTCTTACATTATGCCCGCATTTCAAAAGCTGTATTTACCTCTCCCTGAGTTCCTGGCTGCTACTGGGTAACTGCACAGGGACTCATCAAATAAAGTTAATAGTGTTCATGTTACATACTTGGATTTCTGGAAAACATTTGACTTGGTACCACATGACATTTTGTTTACAAATACTAGAACAATACAAAGTCAGAAGGCACACATTAATGGATTAAAAACTAGCTAACTGATAGGTCTCCACATTTAATTGTAAACAGGGACTCATCACTGAGCAGGTTTTTTAGTGGGATCCCACAGGAATCAGTTCTTCACCCTATGCTATATTACATTATTAGTGACCTGATAGCAAAGATAAAATTTGCAGATGACACAAAGATTGGGGAGTGATTAAATAAGGAACAGGACAGGTCACTGATACAGAGTGATGCAGACCATTTGCTAAGTTGGGCACAAGCAAACAATCACTTTAACATGACTTAATCAGCTAAATTTGAATATATATGTAGCCCTTCCCTTGAGGTGCGATTCAAGACTTCTCCCTGTTGCTTGCTACTTGGAGTGGCTTCTCTTCTCTCCTCCAATGGGTTGGATCCTGGGTTCTTTTTCTGATGCCTGATGCCTCCACCCAAGATCACTCTTCCCAGTGCCTGAGACACAAGAGGTGCTGTCCCTTTGGAAAATGAATAATGCTGCTGACAGGTCAAGAGTATCAAAGCCCAGTACACAAGAAATATTAAAGTCCATGAACAAACCCCAGCAAAAAAATAACACACTCAAAAATAAAAATATAACAAAGGGACAAGGTGGGTGAAGTCATATCTTCTATTGGACCAGCTTCTGTAGATGGAAGATATAAGCTTTCAAGTTACAATAGTTGTGTGTAGCTCAAAAGCTTGTCTCTTTCAACAACAGCAGGTTGTCCAGTAGAAGATACTACCTCACCCACCTTATCTCTCCAATAGCCTGGGACCAATACAGCTACAACAACACTGTAAATGAAGTATAAGAAAGGGAGAACTTTATTGGGTGGAAGTAAATAGGATCTGGAAAAAGAAAGTGTTAAGGCTAACTAATAAGAACTAATTGTCATCAAATCAACAAGTTCTTCACATTGCAACATTCACAATTTCTCCCAACCGCCACCTCCCTCCTGGGCATCTTTCCAGGGCGATGAATATAAACAAATAACACAAGTATGTAGAGAAAAAATTACAAAGGCCAATGTGCAAAATGAGATTAAACTAACTAGAGACATAAAGGGTAATAAGAAAACATTCTGCAAATGCATTAGAAGTCAGATGAAGGTCAAGTACAGGGTAGGCCCATTACTCAATGAGGGAGAAAAAAACAATAACAGAAAATGTGGAAATGTAGACCTGCTAAATGACTTTTCTTGCTTCAGTTTTCACCAAACAGTTTAGTAGCAATTGGACATCTAACTTAATGAATAGCAGTGAAAATGAGGAAGGATTGTAAGCTAAAATAGGGAAAGAACAAGTTAAAATTATTTAGACACGTTAGATGTCTTCAGGTCACTAGGGCCTGTTGAAATATATCCTTGACTGAGGAGATATCTGAACCATTAGTGCTTAACTTCAAAAAGTCATGGAAGATGGGAGAGATTCCAGAGAACTGGAAAAGGGCAAATATAGTGCCAATCTATAAAAAGGGAAATAAGGACAACCTGGAAAATTACAGACGAGTCAGTTTATCTTCAGTACCCAGAAAGATAATGGAACAAATAATTAAGCAATACATTTGCAAACATCTAGAAGATAATAAGATGATATGTAACAGTGAGCATGGATTTCTCAAGAATAAATCATTTCAAATCAACCTAACAGCTTTCTTTGACTAGGTAACAAACTTGTGGATGAGGGGAATGGGTAGGTGTGGTATAGATTGACTTTAGTAAGGCTTTTGGTACTGTCTTGCATGACCTTCTCATAAACAAACTAGGGTAATACAACCTACATGGAGCTACTATAAGATGAGTGTATAACTGGTTGAAAATCCATACCCATAGAGTAGTTATCAGTGGTTCACAGGCAAGCTGGGAGGGAATATCAAGTGGGGGTCCCATAGGAATCAGTTATGGGTTCCATTCTGTTGAATATCTTCATCAATGATTTAGATAATGGCATAGAGATTACACTTATAAAGTTTGCAGACAATACCAAACTGGGGTGGGAGGGTTCAAGTGCTTTGGAAGATAAGGTTAAAATTCAAAATGATCTGGAGAAACTGGAGAAAAAGTTTGAAGTAAATAGGATGACATTCAATATCAACAAATGCAAAACACTCCACTTAGGAAGGAACAATCAATTGCACACATACAAAATGGGAAATGACAGCCTAGGCAGGAATACTGAGAAAAGAGGTCTGGGGGTCAGAGTGGATCACAAGCTAAATTTGAGTCAATAGTTTAACATTGTTGCAAAAAAAGAAAGAAACATTTGAAATGTATTAGCAGGATTGTTGTAAGCAAGACATAAGAAATAATTCTTCTGCTGTACTCTGCTCTAATTAGGCCTCAACAGAAGTCCTATGTCCAGTTCTGGGCATCACACTTCAGGAAAGATGTGGGCAAATTGGAGAAAGTCCAGAGAAGAGTAACAAAAATGTTTAAAGATCTAGAAAACATGACCTATGGGGGAAGACTGAAAAAACTGGATTTGTTTAGTCTGGAGAAGAGAGGACTGAGGAAGGACATAATAAGAGCTTTCAAGTACATAATAGGTTGTTACAAGGAAAAGGGAGAAAAATTGTTGTCTTTTACCTCTGAGGATAGGACAAGAAGCAATGGGCTTAAAATGCCAAAAAGGTGTTTTAGGTTGGACATTAGGAAAAACTTCCAAACTGCCAGTGTAATTATGCACTGGAACAAATTGCTTGGGGAGGTTGTGAAATCTCCGTCATTGGAGTTTTTTAAGAGCAGGTTGGATAAACACCTGTCTGGGATGGTCTGGATCATTCTTAGTCCTGCCTTGAGTGCAGGGGACTGGACTAGAAGACCTGTTAAGGTCCCTTCCAGTTCTACACTTCTATGATTCTATGACACACTGCGGATGAGTCTGCAGGTGATTGCTGCAGCACTGTGAACATTGGCTGTCTTATGCAAAAAGTCTTGCCTTACAGTGTCCTTGCTCTGGGTGGAGCAGGGTCACCTCCAGTCTCTGATTTGATGTCTGGCTGGTTCTCTGCCACCCTGGGTGCTGGTCTCCACACCTGACCCAGGCACTAGATCCCAAAGAATTCGAAAGACCCCCTTTGTGGGGAGGGCAAGTTAATCAGAGGCTCCCTGAGCTGTTCTGCTTCTCTCTCAGCTCCCAAACTCAAAGCTGACACTAAACCCAGACTCTTCATCTCTGAGTCTGGCCGAGCACTGCCACCGAGAGGCTGAGCAGCCCTGGCTCTTCGTTGCCCCACCAGACTGCTTGTACACGTCACCCAATGCAGAAGCCTCCCTACTGGTCTCAGCAGCAGTTTCTAGTCCATCCTGTTCCCAAAGCTGACACTCCGCATGCTGGGCAATGAGGTCAGAGGGCTCTGGTAGCCATTGTTGTTGTGCACAAGATAGGATCCCTTAGACCAGAGGTTCCCAACCTTTTTGGCTCAAGGGCCAAAAATACAATTTTTACAACCCTGAAGGGCCACCAGTCTCCACCAGCAGCCCTCCTCCAAGCCTCTCCCCACGCTGCAGCCAGAGGGAAGGATTTCAGCGAGGAGGATTTCCTGTCCCCTTGGCTGCAGCAGGGAAACTGAGCTCCACCAGGGTCCCTAGGCAGCCGCTCCCTTCTGCAGCCAGGGGGACAAAGGATCAGTGTTCCTCTTCCTCTGGCTCCAGCGGGTACCTAGCACTTATGGATCCATGCAGTGCGCTTTGCTGTGCTCCCTGCTACAGCCAAGGGGAAGGGAGCACTGATCTCCCATTCCCTTGGCTGTTGCAAGACGCCTGCACCAGCAACATGCTCCACCTGGGTACTTAGGCAGTGGTTCCCTCCTGGAGCCAGTGAGCTGGGAGCTGTGGACCCCTCTGAAAGACACCGTGGGCCACTTTTGGCCCACGGGCCACAGGTTGGGAACTACTCATGCCTTAGACCCTCGGTTCAGAGTTCAGTACCTGGCAAACACCAAGTGGGGGCATAGAAGAAAATATTTTTAATGGGCATATTAGAAAGCAAGAAGCTGGAGCTGTAGAGGGCAACAATGTCAGGTAGAAAGGAGGGTGATTGGTCTTCATGTAGATTCTGATTCAAACCCAGTTGAGATCACTCCCCATTAGAAATCTAATACCATGATTAGTGGCCCATATTTCCACAGGTCTTGAGTGGTTTTTAGAATATGAATTATGAATTGAATTTGAATATGTATGGTGACAATGATCATAGTAAGATACACGAATAAAAAGAATCAGCTGTGGAATACAACTGTATTCATCCAAAACTATTATTTTTAGAAAAATGGCCAAATCCTGTGGTTACTACTCAGTTCTTACTCACACTAGTTACTACTCAGTTCCTACTCGCACTAGTCACTGGGAAATTTGTCTGAGTAAAAGACCCAGGGCATCAAGATTTGACCCTATTGGGATATATTTTGAATTAACCAAAGACATTTTGTAATGTAGTCTGTACCTGTATATATCTCTTTAGGAAATAAAGGCAAAACACTGCATTACCATTTAGATAGACTTAAAAAAAGGATTATGTGTTATGGTTTAATGACTAGATTGAAATAGGTTTGAAAATGCAAATATTTCCTGGTTAAAAGACAGATATAAAAGATACAGTTCATGAACTCAATGTGATTTTCTGGGTTTTTCATCCTATAGCCAAATCCAAAGACTCCATCCTTTTAAATAAAATGTCTCATCAGTTTTGCTTCATTTTGATCTTCATAGAGATGTTCAGAAGTGCAACAGCCAGAGCTGTGCTAAACCTCTAGTTTCAGCCTCAAAGTTTTATGCAAGTATTTTTTTCAGTTTTGATTCACGTGTTTGCACAAGTTTCTCTTCGAGCTGTGGGTTTGAATGGCCTCCAAATTTCAAAGTGAAACTTGGTCAGCATGCTCACATCTCACCTTGCTCTCCAATTACACTGTCTAGTTTGGTACATTTCCCATTATTTTGATGTGAGGTTGGAGAGAAGAAAACAGTATCCCTGAAAACTATGTCCGTGTTTACTTAAATACTTAGAACAACTTAGCAAAGTTTTCAGTGAATCTGTTCTGGGTTTGTAATAAGACACAAAGCCCACATGAAACTGATGTAGTTTCTGTTTCATTATGTGATGTAGTTGAAAACTGTTGGAATTTGTGGGCCATCACTTTAATTTGTAAGGGGTTTCCTCTTCCTGCTCGTAGGTTAGGGGGCTCTATTTGGAAGTGTACAATCAAAGTCAGTCTGGAAGGAGCCAGACTAGAACAAGGTGGGATGAGTTGTTCGTCTCCGTTTTAAGGAGCAGCCTGCTTTGTGTCTCTCCGTTTTTGGTTACCGTGTGTTATTGTTCTGGATTCTAAGAATAAAAATAGCTTTATGTGGCAACCTTCCAGAAAGGTTATCTAACATTTCTGTTTGTTTGTGTTGCAAATCTTTCCAATGGCTCTACAACCTGTCCACTATTCTCTGATTTTGTTTCTGGAAATACCACCTGTGGTGGCCTTTGCTTGTGGGGAGCATCACCTAATGGTCAAGGCTTAAGCCCTTCAAACTGGGCTTTGGTAAGGGAGACCGCACCCTCCCACTCCACCAAGCTCTGTGAGGGCTATCAGAAGTCTGACAGCCAGAAGCTCCTTAAGGCTGCCCTTCCTGGGCCACTTCATACCACCTCACGATTGCCCAAAGCTCACCGTCTGTGGCGAGGAGACATGCAGGGGGTCAGCTCACTGCTTGGCACCTCCTTGAGGCCATGCATGGTGTGGTAGAGCTCTCTCTTTTGGGGTAGTGGCTGCCTCCTCCAATGGCTTGGCCCTCGGCCAGGTAAGTTCCAAGTGTCTCCCCTGCTAGGATGTTCCATAAACAAAACAAGGGGAATTAACAGAAACAGATTGAGTCCATAGGGAGAGAGAGAGAGAGAGAGAGAGCAAGTTATGCCTCTCTTTCATGGTCTTTCCTGAGCAGGTCCTCCCTTCCTCAGGGAGGGACCTTCGGGCAGTTGTAGGGAGAGATCCTGCCTTCCCTCAGCTCTTATCTTCTCTTCCTTTGGTCTATCCCCGAATAAGCTGCTCAGCTCCATTTTAACTTTCCCCATCAGCCTGTGAATCTCTTGAGGTGGCTGGCAGGGTGGGGCTGGCTAAGACCAGAGCAGGTCCTTAACCCCTTGCTACCCAGTGTTGGTTTTGTACATCCCCTTATACCGTCACAGAAAATCATTCAGTTCTTTCTGGAATGGCAGTACATCATTGACCTAAAGACAGTGGAAGAATGAAAATTAACAATTGCCAAACTGAAAGTTTGGTTGTGATAGTACACACAATTTTGGGTACTTACCTGATGCTTGACTGAAGTATGTGTACCTTGTAAGTGTGCAAAATTTGGGTCTTCATTCTTCTTTCCTCACTAGAGCAAAACTCCTACCGAAACCAACCGGAGTAAAATCTACAGGAAGAGGACATGAGAAAGGACACAACAACATATACCATACTGGATCAGACCGGGTCCATCTTGTCCAGTATCCTGTCTTGAACACAATTTCTTATGACTTCCAGTGCTTCCATCTTTTGTCTGAGTTACAATAATCAGCAGCCTTTCTCATGGCAGCTCAATACTTATGGTCCCTGCTGCAACGCACAGCTACAATACATGATAACGGTGTGGGGAAGTAAACTACTCTCTTTGAAAACTCCAATGAAGTTCAGGTTGGTTGAAGGTTCAAAGAGGTTCCTATTTTACCTGAGCTGGTTTTACCCACTTTTGACAAAAGCTGTGTGTAGGGAGAGAAGGGAGATGCGGGGGTGGATGTTTAGGAGGAAAATTAGGAAGAGTGGAAGAAGAGGCATGATGCATGCATAAAAGCAGGAAGCTGTTTGAAAGGGTAACATGCTTAGAGAAATAGGGACATGCTGTGAACCAAAGGAAAGATCAGTCACCTGTGGAGTTTAGGAGAAAAGTCTTTATGCAGAGTGTAATTGATGTCTGAAACTGACTCTGATAAAAAGAACATTAGAACTGTGCAGCTGCAAGTACATTTTTAAAAGGCATTAAATAAGAACTTTGAAGAAAAAGCACAAGTTCCACATCAATGTTAAGATATTACAGTGATGGACATAGTATAGGCATGTAGGCATGTAGACAGTCACATGGTCTCCTTGCATCATTATTACAGTACTATGCTTTTGATAGTATGTTATTTCTGACAAAGACAACATCATCCCAAAAGAGCAGAAATTCTATCGGAAGGAAAATAACACTTTTATAGCTCTTCATATGTTCAAAGCACAGTACACACAGTAAATAATCAATCGCCCATTAGAAATATGAGATTATGAGTCAGGCATAGCTCAATGAAGCTGTGGACACAAGAGTTATGTGTGATCCCAAGGGAGTTAAGGGGCATTGTGTTCTTATCACCAAAGATAAATGCACTATTGCTCAGTATATTACATATCTGTAACAACACACACTGGTCAATTTTGCAGTGTGATAGTGCTAGTCTACCCAGCTCATGGATGAGTGCCATCAAAAAGCAAATAGCAAAGTTTAGTAAAAGGCTTTGTTAAAACCCCCAACAAAACTAGGTTCACCCCACCTATTTTTGGAGTAGGTGCAATGGAGAATAAAGTGCCGTGCTTGCTACATTGATCAGACTTGCTTATCGAAGTCTTCCACTTATGGGAAACTCCTAATGAATTTAATAGGAAATTATAAAGATTCTATAGTTTTAACCATTTTATAGAATTTAGCAGTGAAATATATGCCTCCTGTAGAATTCTGCAAGATGGTTACAAAAAAGCCTCATTCAATTGTACAGGACTTCAGAGTGATCACGATAGAATCTTGTTAAATTTCCATTGAACTTTATTGGTTTCATCGCTATTAAATTCCAAAGGACATTTGTATAATGGGTACTATTACAGAGCAGTGTCTGCATCCAGTAATGAGCAGGGCTGCAACTGTGCCTGACCTCTGTGTTGTATGTACCTCCACATTGTGTAGTCTCAAGCTGGTTGGAAAAAGGAGAAAAAAATCATGTTTGTTTGTTTGTTTTTAAATTTTCCCCTGACTTTTTTTTCTTTTCAAATCTCTAAATTTTGCAACTTAAAAAATTGACCAGATCTATAGCTGATGAAAAACACTGGGATTATTTTTTCCCATAGAAATGTCACCATTTTTCCTATTTTTCCCTCAGATTGCATTGCAATTTCAAAAAATATCAACCAGCTCTAGTCTGCACTCAGATATAATCTAGCCTTTCAGCTCAAGAAGAGGTCAAGTGATTGGGCCTTCAGGCAAACCCAGGCAAACTCCCTAAGTCCTTTGTCAGAGTTGCTAAATTGATAACATGTATGTGCTACTGCATGGGGAAAAATAAATTTAAAAAATAAATTAAAAAAAATTGATCTAGTTAGGAGCTAAAGTACAGGATCAGAGACTGTTTAACTAGCCTATCATTTTAAAAGCTATTAACCATTTAAATATTAATTCCGGAGTGGCACATTGGTCTCTGGTGAGCTCTCTCTTTGGTGTCCAGAGCTCCACATGGTGGGGGAAAGGGTACACTTTACTGGAGCCCGAAGGCCCTTGGGGCCCCAGCCCAGGCTGCAACCCCCATTACCATGAGGAACAATTTTTTCATGACTCATGAGCTTGCATGTATGGGATGAGGGATTGTGGTATGCGTGTGGGAGGGGTTCGGTGTTACCAGTTTGTACTGGGCCCAAAAAAATTATGCTTGGCTCTGGTTGGTGTCATAAAACAGAAACCACTTGCTTGATTGACTTCCTGTATGGCAGCAAAATCCTAACACAGCTTCAGACCTTGCCTACTGGATTTGAGGGTGATATCTTTTTGCTTGTCTGACGTTAAAGGAAGAATTAGGTTTGTTAAGGACATTGAATAGCAATCTTAACTATGGAGCACCCACTGCCTTTTCATAATTATAATTCATGGACATTCAGTTATTCTGTTCATCTATAATAATGCAGGAAGTCATTTTAGATCACAGAAAACCATGCAGACCTGAGTGAAATAGATTTAGGATCCTTCACTGCACATCATTGAAAAAGTAATTTTCTCTTGTAAGGACACTACATTGAGCTTTGACCTCAACTTAACAATGAGTTGGTCACTCTAAGTGCATCTGCCATTAGACTAGGACTACTCCTAGGTTATTAGCAGTTCAGATTTGTACTATATGCCGTTCAAATGAGCCTTTTCTTTAAATTTCCAATAAGATTGCAGATTTGACCTATGACTTTATTCGAAAGGGTGCCTCTGTAATTTGTAACAATGGAAATTTTCTCTGAGTAGGTTATCACATGGAAGAGGGATGTGGGATGAATTAATTTTAAAGGAAAAAGAGATTATCAATAAAACTTAAGTACCGTGTTTCAACGTGTTTTATTTTACTAGGCAACGTTTCAATATAATCATTTCCTCCTCAGTGTGTTGGGTGGAATAAAAGAGGTAAAAAACTAGAATATAAAATTCTAATGAACACAAAGACCTTGAAAGTGTCAGTGGTTCTGCAAGCCAAATGCTTATCCTTTTGATGGAATGTGCAGGAATAAAATGGTTAGCAGTTAAAATGCAGTGCCACAATAATAATCTGCGCCTGTAATTCTATTTCTCCTTCTCTTGATTACTGTCGGATATTTTTGTTATCACTGAATCATACTCCAGTCCCTTCATCTGCATCCTGTTGTAGGAGGAAAACTCATGTTCAATCCTGAACAACACAAAAGACCATGAGAATAAATTTAAAAATGTTTCTCTTCCACTTTTTTAAGCTGATAATAAGCTGGCCGTCATAACTTTTTGTTTCTCTGCTTTTAACAAACTTCTGTTTTTGATGCTCTCCCCAAATTACATGAAAACTGTTTTCTGCAGTTATTAATATTTTTGCAGTGGCTCAAATTATCATTCCTTGTTTAAATGAATGAGTTTGTCCTCACAACAAGGAAGCCAAGCACGGAATGTGTGGGTGTGAATGAGCATTATCCTCAGCAATATCATCTTAATATTGTATGGAGAAATGCTCTGATTAAAGGTGGGGATCAGTGCTGCTTCTTATGTAACAGATAATCACAGAATTGGATCTGTGGAAGCATCTGGAAGCAGAGTAAAAAATAACAGGGGATTAAAAATACACACAGGCGAAATTCAAATAATTGGGTTCACATAGCAGAGAAAGCAAACTTATTGCCTTTATTAAACTTAAATTTGTATGGAGGAAAGTAAAGGACTCCATTTTCCTAGACAGGTGGGAATTCTAGAAGCTAAACATTTACACATCTTACAATTAAAGCTGCAATGAGTTGCTTACCCGTGATTCAGGCTCAATTGAACAAGATCATTTGCTGGAGCCCCTGACAGAGTCCTGTATTTTTTCCGTGAGGCTATAGACACACAGCAAGCTTAAAGTAAAGTTGTAAATCTAACCCCCTGGAGGAACATAATTGGATCCAGACCTGGTAGCTAAAAGGGAGCTATTATTGTACTGCTAAGCCTCATAAGTGTAATATTCATGAGCAACACCATTATGATCTGATCTGAGTAATGGTAGGTGAATAGTTATGTTTGGATCAGTTTGGTTGAGCACTCAAAAGTCTGGACACTCACATTTATTTAACTTGAATTTTTTGTGTGAAAAACAGGTCTGAAAATCTCTCCTGAAAAGACTTTCCTGCAAAATTTCCAGGGTTTGTTCTTCTAGTGCCTCACTCATCTGGATTATTACAACCTTTGCCTACCTTTCTCTCCTTTCCAAAATGCTTCTAAACTAATCGTCCTGTCCCCTGCTCCAGCCATGTCATCCCCCTGCCCAAATCTGCACCTTTGCTGACTTCCTTCTCTTTTCAGGTGACTGGACGCCCCAATATCAGGGGCTTTATCTTATATACATGACTATACCTCCCCACCTTCCCCAGAAAATGTCCCGATCTTTCACACTTGCTTTCTGGTCATCCTATTCTCTTTTCACCTAATGCGCCACCTCCTTAGGCCAAATTCTGCTCTTAACCACACCAGCACAACACCAAATTCCACTGAAGCCAGAGTAAATACGCCAAAGATAAAACCCCTTAATGCAAATAATTATGCAAGTGTTCATCTTTAAACACATGCGCCCATTAATCATATGCATTAGTTTAATCGAACTCAGTGGGACTATTCCCATGCGTGAGGTTAAACATATACGCAAATGCTGCAGACTTTTCATCGGCTAAACTGAATGCAGGATTTGGCTCCTTGTTCTGGACTTCAAGGCGCTGCTCAGCTCTGTCCAGGTGAAGTGTCAGTTTGTTAATCTTCCTATTCCATTTTCTTTTCCCCTGCTTTCTCCCATTCCTTTCCTCTTATTGTCCCCTTCATTTCTGAATCCCATTCAAATCTCATGGGCTTTACTTTCTTCTCCTTTACATCAGTGTAGCTCCATTGACTTCAAAGGAGATTTACAACAGTGTAATTTGGAATCGAATCACGGCCTTTTGTCATGCTGCCCCCTGTGCCTGGAATGGCTTCCCTGAGCCAGCACCAAACATCCTCTGACTCTCCTCATCGGAGCCCATCTCTGAAATGTACTTCTGCAGTTAGCCTCTCACTAGTCACCTCCACTCCAAGACAAGGTGCTTCTGATATAATTCACCGAGATAAGAGGTGGATTAACAGATCTGCAAACCCACTGAAACAGCTGCTGCTGCTGCTTCTTGTGACCCCTCCTATTAGCAAGCTGTCGTGAGCATATGACCATGGCAGGCACAACCTCACTGACATAGGGGTGCACAGGCAATAAAGCTGGTCTGCCTCCATAGCTCAGTCATTAGCAATTTGGTCTTGTAAGCCAGGGGTTGTGAGTTCAAATCTCGTTGGGGTGGTTCCACGGGGGTGCTGTTGTTTCTGTGTAGTAAGGTTCTTGCTTTGGTTTTAGTCACACTTCTTCTCTCTGGGACACCAGGGTGCACACCAGCTTGTTAGATCAGCAGAGGATTCACACTTTAGTATTACAACACTGAGAAGAACTTATAATAAAACCAAGACTAAGTTTACTAATAAAGAACAGAAATTTAAGTGGTACTGAGAGAAGATAATAGAAACAGAAATGGATACAAATAAGAAAAAAGGTAACTTACGTCTACAAAACTAAAATTTAATTCTAGCAAGCTAATCTTATTTTAAAGTCTCTCACCTAAAGCCTTTCTATAGAGCTTGCTAATATTTAGTCGTACCAGAATCCAGATTTTCATTATTCCCCTATACCCTACAAAAGCTTTCCTCAGTAAATGGATAAATCCCAAATCGTTTCCTCCTCTTCTTATAGTCCAGTAAACCTTTGAAATGTATCCTTTGAAGGGTACCCCCAAACAGAGTTCCTTTCCCCCATTGTTTCTTCTTCAGGGTGTAGATGCCAAGCTGTCTACATTGTTCTTTTGTTAATTTGCTTTTCTTGTTGCCTCACTATGCAAATATAAACCACATTGTGTTTGGTCAACTCTGCTTAATTTGCATTACCTCTCCTCCTGTTTTTCCCTTTGTTTGGTTACAGACATTAACGCATAATATCAGTAAGTATCCATAATTTCTCCTATAGTGATATACATATATTTCACGATGATATTAGTGACCAGTGTTTTATAAGTTTTCATACAATACCTTACACAACATTCTTCATGAATATATCCTAATGGGTTAGATGAACTGAGTTTATGAGGCCTGATAGGAGTTGCTGTTACATGACAGTGAAGTCTTTGCCAGTAGGCATTGAGGGGCCTTTTAGGATCACAAGCTGATCAAGAAGAAAATGAATAAATAAAGTGGCTCTGTGGATATGGGGAAAACGGTGGAGGTGGTATACTTTGACTTTAGCAAAGCTTTTGATATGGTCCCCTATGATATTCCTGCCAGCAAATTAAAGAAAAATGTGTTGCATGAATGGACTATAAGGTGGCTAGACAGCTGGCTAGGTCATCGGCTATCAAATGAGTGCCGCAGGGGTCAGTTGTAGGGCTGGTTTTGTTCAACGTCTTCATTGATGACCTGGAGGATGGAGTGGATTGCACCCTCAACAAGTTTACAGATGACACTAAGCTGGAGGGAGTGGTAGATACACCGGAGAGTATGGACAGAATACAGAGTGACCTAGACAAATTGGAGGACTGGCCCAAAATAAATCTGATGAGATTTCAGCAAGGACAAGTACAGATTCCCGAATTTAGGATGAAAGATGCACTGCTATAAACTGGGGACTGACTGGCTAAGCAGCAGTTCTGCAGAAAAGGACCTGGGGGTTACAGTTGACAAGAAGTTGGATATGAGTCAACAGTGTGCCCTTGTTGCCAAGAAGGCTAACAGCATATTGGGCTGCATTAGTAAGAGCATTGCCAGCAAATTGAGGGAAGTGATTATTCCCCTCTATTTGGCACTCATGAGGCCTCATTTGGAGTACTGTGTTCAGTTTTGGACCCCCCACTACAGAAAGGATGTGGACAAATTAGAAAGAGTCCAGTGGAGGTCCACAAAAATAGTTAGAGAGCTGTAGCACATGACTTATGAGGAGAGGTTGAGAGAACTAGGCTTGTTTAGTCTGCAGAAGAGAAGAATGAGCGGGGATTTGATAGCAGCCTTCAACTACCTGAAGGGGGGTTCCAGAGAGGATGGAGCTAGGTTGTTCTCAGTGGTGATAGATGACAGAACAAGGTGCAATGATCTCAATTTGCAGTGGGGGAGA
Source organism: Emydura macquarii macquarii (assembly GCF_026122565.2). Taxonomy (NCBI): domain Eukaryota; kingdom Metazoa; phylum Chordata; order Testudines; family Chelidae; genus Emydura; species Emydura macquarii. Next base: position 6,668,188 of record NW_027133251.1, on the reverse strand, counting down.
TGTAGATTGACTATTAGGAAAAAGTTTTTCACTAGGATGGTGGTGAAGCACTGGAATGGGTTACCTAGGGAGGTGGTGGAGTCTCCATCTTTAGAGGTTTTTAAGGTGCGGCTGACAAAGTCCTGGCTGGGATGATTTAATTACGGTTTGTCCTGCTTTGAGCAGGGGGTTGGACTAAATGACCTCCTGATGTCCTTCCAAGAGTAATCTTCTATGATTCTATGTTGCATGAAAAGTAGAAATCCTTAGACCCATGCTGCAGCAAACACAGGCTGCGAATGAAGACAAACAAGGTAGGGCAGTTTAATTACTAAGCTTCTTTTTCCTGTGGTGTTTTTTTTTTTTTTTCTTTTGCTTCTTCAGAGAATTCTAGCCATTCTTCCTCTGAAGTGTGACTTACTTACACCTGGGAGATATCGTATGTAAATATTGTCTCCAGTACTTAGTGCAAAGTGGCCCACTGCTGCAAGCAATATTACCCAGCGTCACAAGCACGACCTGGTCCGAATGTAACCTCAGGGAGTATTTAAGCTGCCATCCTTTCAGCAGTATATTTGGGACACATTTTCAGTGTCAGCTCTGCGATATAGTCATTACCAACCAGCAGAGACTGAGGCACGACAAGAAGGTAGGAACAAGTGACACTTCAAAAAGCAAACACAAAGATGTTTCATCATGGAGATGCCATCGATGCAGCTGTTGTAACTCCTGATGATGACGATGAGGGCTGTATAATGTCAGCTACTGCACAGTGGAAAAGATTCCTCTGACGGTGAGTCCTATGGCAGCGGAGCAGCACTTAGCTGACATTCTGCTGTCTGAGATGTGACAGGCTGAGAGAGCCCGTGTAGCACCAGTTAGAGACTAGATTCTGCCTGGCTATTGTGTAAGGTGCTCAGGGGCATGCACAGAACCGCCGAGTGCAGAGACTGCCATCTCCTACTGTCCCCTGGGGGTCATAAGCCATCTTAAGGTAGATGGGTAGGAAACCGAGTGCGGTGCAGAGAATGAAGTCCCTACATCTCCCTAAAGGTTAATGCAGAGTTCACATTTCCCCCACTGTTCCCCAGACCTCCTAGCGGGATTTTGCCTTGATATCTCCACACTGCTCCTGTGTAGGTCAGTGCCTTCAATTTCAATCTGGCTCTAAATTACTGCCTACGGGGGGCTGGTTTGTGGAGTTCTTACTCACACTGGCAAGCAGTTATGCATGTGAGTATTCCTGCTGAAACCATTGAGACTACTTGAGTGAGTAAGCACTGTTAACTCTGTGGGGCAGGAACTGTCATTCGTTCTGTGTTTGTACAGTGCCTAGCACAATGGGGTGCTTGGTCCATGACTGGGGCTCCTAGGCACAGTGATGATGCAAATAAGTAATAATAATTTAATAACAGGTACTTTACAAGATATTGCACCCGAAGAATCACAGCATTGATTGTAATCATTGTTTTACTTAGTTTCCTTAAGCAAAGGTATATTAATGCCTGATCTAGGACTTTGGAAGTATGAGGCTGAGGGTTGGGGGCTGTAACAACATTTAGGGATGGGAAATATTTTGTCAATCAGATCAAGTAGCTAGCGACTGAAAAGTATGCTCGGCATCTCTGATTGCACTGATCATTTTTTATGTTTGCCAGTGAGCCAGTTCCCCATAGTCTTATTAAAACTCTCATGAAATATGACATTCTTGAGTCATGAAATGCCCACTCATTGAATTGCTGACTCTCATTTTTTTTAAACACTTTTCTCCTTGGTGACACTGCTGGTGATACAAATCCTGAATTTACACAGAGAATAGGTACAGCGTGGAAGCAGCAGTGAAAATGTGCCTAATCTGCAAATGATTATCAACCTCAGTCTGCTCATGGTGATAGAGCAACTCAGTCTCCAGACCTTCTCAATCCACAACTTTCCTGGGGAGGCTAGCAACAAAAGTGCCAAAACAGTGGTAACTCTGGGATAGGGACATTTGTCCACCAGGGGTATGTCTGCACTGCAGTCAGAGATGTGGTTGCAGCTCAGGTGGGCATACCTTCAGTCTAGCTGGCATAGCTAAAAACAGCAGTGAAGATGTGGCAGCACAAGCCTGACCGTAAACACGGTATGTACGCACTTTCCTAGCCTGCACCAGGGTCCGTGCTGTTGTGTCTTCACTGCTATTTTCTTAAACGTGCTAGCTAGATTAAAACTAGCAGGGGTATGCTAGATTGAGCTGCAGTCCAACCTCTGATTACAGTGTAGACATATCCTATGACTTCAGATTCATCTCACATAGGGCAGGTCTACACTCAAAATGCTGCATCAGTGCAGTGTAGAGCTTTAGTGAAGATGCTCTATTTCGAAAGGAGTGAGCTCTCCCGTCGGCATGGTTAATCCACCTCCCCGAGAGGCAGTAGCTATGTTGGTGTTTTTTCACAGCTCTGATTGATGTAGTTATACCAGAATAGGTTTGTGGTGTAGAACAGACCATAGACTCCAAACAACCGTCTGACAATAATGCCCTTCAGAATAGTCAGACTCCGGCTGCGTTTAATCTACTATCAAACAGTCCCAATCAGTTCTCCTGAGCCACTTTCAGACCTAATACAGTCTGATATGTCTGGCTGTCTTAATTTTATTCTGTCTGAAACCCTGAAGGGATTTTCAAAATGAAGAGGAAAAAATCTTGCTTGCTGGGTGTTTTCACCCTGCTCCTTATTTTTCTACACAGACCCAGTATTACATCCTTCAGATCTCATTTTCCACAGTTCACACAGTCCTAACTCCAATGGTTTATGAGCAAAGAGTTTCACTGGGGTCGAAAATAGACTTTAAAACAATGTGAAAACATTGGGCTTTCTCCACTCATCAGACAGATATTTACAAAACCAATTTACAGAAGAGGCCGAAGATCAGAGGGTCGGGGGGAGGGGAGAAACTTGCAGTTCTGAATACAAATACAAATGGTGTCTTTAGAAGAAAGATACTATTGTTCATCACAATGGTTCTCACGATGACTGGTTGGAAAACAAGAATTCTGTAAACATTTTCCAGGTTTCAACATTTGTTTTGTTCTGAATCAAAACAAAACTGAGACAAAACTTCAAAACATTTAAAAAAAAAAAATCCCCCCCAAAACAAAACAACCCAAAGAGTGAGACACAGACAGACCCACCCCAGAATAACCCAAAATCTAGTGTTTAGGGCATTCACCTGGGATGTAGAAGATGCAGGCTCTAGTCTCTGCACTGAATCAGGAACACCAAGGTTTGGGTCTTCCATGTCTCAGATGAACGTTCTAACCACTGGGCTATCAGCTACCCTGAGGTGGGTTTCTCTCAACCAGAAATGCCATCCTGGACCTGATAAACCTTTCTCAACTGAAGTTTCATCAAAACCAATACATCTCTGACAAACTGGCAAATTTAAAAAAAAAATGTGTTGGAAAATTCCCAACCAGCTCTAGTTCGAAACCTTTTCCACACATGACCCCTTTTTCCATACCACAGATGGACATACTACCACCACTATGGATAAGGCAGGTTTGACATGATTCCTTGACACCTCTTTCTGACCTCCAGGTTGAGCACCCCCTGTGTAAACAATAGTTCTGGATTCTGAAACACAACCCTGCATGTTTGGAAGATTCTATATGAATTGCATAAATCATTGCAAATCACATACATACCCACCTATTTTTATTCATTGGACTCAAAACTTCACCTATAATTTAAGTAAAATTTGGCCTCTCCATTCTGCTATACTCTTATTTCATTCACGGCTAGTTTTCTCCATTCTTACTGTGTTAATGGATTTGTGTATGTTTTCTCAATGGCAGAACTTCTAAACTGATAACAAGATTCACTGGGAGGTCTTCTCCTTTTGATGGCTGCAGGGCTTCTATCCCACTCAACCAGAGAGTGAAGGAATAGAATCTTGGTCTCTATGTTTCAGGGTAGAGTGCTAACCACAGGACCCTTAAATGAGTTGCCGTGTTATACACTAAGAAGAAACATAAAGTATGTCACTAGATTTTCTTTTTTAAAGCATAGAAGTTGTGGTGTTAGCTGGTACTGGAACACCTAGGAACATTTTCAAGATATGCCTTTTGATGTATAATCCATGCGTTCTCCAATAGGGCTGGATCCAAAGTCCAGCAAAGTCAATGGGAGTCATTCCAGTAGCTTCCCTGGGTTGTGGATCAGTCACTTACCTTATAATGTGGTCTAGCCTAAATCCATGATTCAGGAGATCTAGTAGAAATCAAGATACAAGAGAAGTTGTGGAATCCTTATCATTGGGGAGTTTGAGCCTCAGTTTCCCCATCTGATAAATGGAAATAATACTTGCCTACCTCTCAGGGATGTGGTGCGGATTCTATATTAATGTTTGCAAAGTGCTTCGGGATTCTTGGACACTTGTAAAAGGTAATATATTTCCATTAAGAATCCATTTCCATTGCCAAAAGTTGAGATACCGTGAAATAAATAAACCAATAGCCATTTTATCTCATTTGTAATTACATAGGCAGCTCTTTCCAAACCCATTCTGAGTCTGGCCTCTTCCTCCAAATGCTGAACAAAGTGGACAATTGTCACCCAGATTTATGATGCTGTCCATTTCAAACCATTTATTGCACACCTCTATAACTTAAAAACCCTAAAGAAAGTAAAAGGTACTATTGGACTTAAGTAGTCTGTGCTCTACACTCTGTTGAAATGCAGATACTGGCTGATAGCTAGGGTTATGTATGAAGAATAGATGTATATGTCATGAAAAGTTCCATCTCTACTTTTTTTTTTTTTTTTTGGCATGGAGAATTTATCTGTTTCAGTTATGCTCAGTATCATTTTTCACAACTGAACAGCTTTATCCTAGTTATAAGATATGTTGTTTCTGGCTATAAAGATGAGGAATGCTTTGGGAGAAATGTTTGATTAAAAAAAAGAAAGAATACAAACCATTTGCTGTCATTTTTGTTGTTGTTGTTGTTTTTAGACACAATTTGTACATTTTACATCTCCACCCAAACAAATGATATTTTCCCCATGAGGATCCTGCTTCAGGAATACATAAACAAGAGTTATTGTTTGGAGGAAATTAGTTGTTATAGGCAAACACACACACACAAGTTGTCAGAACACAAAGGACTAGATCTATGAAGACCTTAACCTGGAGAGCATATACCCATGTGGATACATTCATTGACTGTAATGGGGTTATTGGTGTAAGTGCTCATCCACAATACTGACACCAGCACAATCTAAAACATTTTCCACCACAGTTTAAATTATATTAAATATGTATTTTGAGATACCTACCATGATCATTTGGGTGTATGACACAATGCAACCCCATGTGGTTAACACACTTTGTGAAGGTCCTATCTGAGAGGTTCCGCATTATCGATTTTTGTGGTGGATTCTCCATCACTAGCAATTTTAAAATTAAGATTGGATGGTTTCCTGAATGTTATTCTGAAGATCAAATTGGAATTATTTCAGAGAAGTTCTATGGTCCGTGTTATGCAGGATGTCCTATAAATCTCATTGGTCCCTTCTGGACTTAGAATTGAATTAGAAGTCAGTCAAAAAATACCAGGAAGCTCTAGAAAAGGGGAAACTTTTCCATCTAGCCTCTTGAAGTTTTCCAGTACTATCTGTCTATTCTGTTCTCATTTAAACCAGCAAAAATCAGGAGTAATGACATTGCAATCCACTGATGAAAGTAGGTTCAGAGCCAGCACCTTTGTTTTTATGCTGAATTGATCAGTGTGATGTCTGGAGCTGTGCACATTTTAATTATTAGCTTAAAAAGGTAATTTCTCTCCTGTGTTTTCCTTGGATAATATTGGTAGTTTCTGCTTTGCTGGGACAAAAATATGTCAGACAAGTGAGTGTTGCATTTTGTAGTGGACAAACTGACCTTGGTTGTCCTTCCGATTGTCCAGGAGTGATCTTCATGGTCCTGTGGGCCAGTTGTCCAAAATGATCTGCACCCCATGCTTGTGAGTCTCACCACTGTGCGTATCAGTTCATTGTTCCTATGGTTTGTAGCTGTTGTGGACAGTCAAAGCAGCAGAGAAAGACATGGTTTCTTTTATGTAACCTGGGCCAATCCCAGAGAAGGCACTGAATGTCAGGAATCAATGCAGACAGCAGGGGAAGAGGGTTATTACCAATGTATAGCTTAAGTTGTTGAGTAGGCAGGTATTGCAATATGCTGTATGTTCCAGCAATTTACCTACTGGAGCGGCTCAGAATCAGTATCTGTGTTCCTAGGTATAGCAGACTGCAATAGTGAAACCTGATATGGATCACAATGGCTATATTAGAGTCTCATAAGATAGAGGTGCCCTTTTCCGTGGAAGAGGGGGTTTTAAATGGCATGACTATCTAAAAGCAGTGAAGAGTCCAGAAGGATGGCTAGCCTGCAGATTGGTAATGGGGTGAAATTCACCAATTATTTATTATTTGCATTACTATTTATTCTTAGCTGTATAACATCTAGCAACCCCAGTCCATAGCAGGACTCCATTGTGTTGAGTGCTGTACAAACACATATTAAGAGGCAGTCCCTGCTCTGAAGAACTTATAGTCTGAAAAGACAAAGGGTGAGAGGGAAAACAGAGATGAAGAGACTTGCTCAAGGTTACACAGCAGCTGAATGGAATGGGACCCGTTTCTCCTTACTAGTGGACCAGCCCCCTAGCAACTGAGCAAACGGCTTCTCAGTTTAGAAATATTTCTCTCTTCTGATTAGCAACTGTTGTCAGTTGTTGACTGCATAAGTTCCCTCTGCATGCTGCACCGGCTCTTGCCAGGGAGCCAGGACAGCAGACCTAGATCGAACTGTCCAAGAGGACCACAGACTTTGTTCAGCGTGGCCAGGTTTATTGCTGACAAAGCACAGTATTAGTGCCCTATACATGCGACAGGTATACTTAATATAAGCTCCATTTTCTGTTCCTCAAAATCTGGCACACTGAAGAAATCCCCGCTGACTTACATAATTGGCACCATTTACAAAAAAGGAGATACGGTTGACTGTGGCAATTATCGAGACATTGCCTCCTCCCCATTGCTGAGCAGATTCTTGCTTGAATCGTCAACTCCCTCTTGCAGAGGAAGTACTCCCAGAGTCCCAGTGTGATTTTTAGACCATCGTGAGGGACAACCAACATGATTTTTGCTGCTAGGCAGATCCAGGAAAATGTCAAGAGCAACACCAGGGATTGTATATGACCTTTATCGACCTGACCAAGATCTTCAGCTCTGTCAACCATGAGGCTCTGTGGAAAATCATGTCAAAGTTTGGCTGTAAGACTCCTCCATGACCCAGATGACTGCCTCCATCCCATGCAGTGGCTCTACCTTTGAGTCCTTTGCCATCATAACTGGTGTAAAGCAAGGTTGTGTACTGGCACCCACTGTTTTCTCCATATTTTTAGCAGCTATGAAAACACGAATCCAAGACCGTCTGCCACAGCATTGGAATCCAATATCAGGCTAACGGCAACCTCTTCAGCCTCTCTTGCCTCCGTGTCATTATTAAAGTAACATTGGCAACAATAACTGAACTCCAGTATGCAGATGATTGTTCTGTAGTTGTACACTCAAAGGAGCACCTACAAACATCCCTTAACTGCCTTTCTGAAACTTTTAAAAGCTTAGGGCTAATAATGAACAATGGCAAAACAAAAGTTCTCCACCAGCCTCCTCCCGGTCAATCATCAGACCCAGCAAGGAAGATCTACACCGACAGAGAGGAATTGGAAAATGCAGAACATTTTGTCTACTTTGGCAGCCATCTTTCACAGAGGGAAAACATAGATGTTGATATTCATCACAGAACCTATTGTGCCAGCCTTTTCTTTGGCAGACTGTCCCGCTGGATGTTCAACAATCACAACATCCGAACACACACTAGACTTTTAGTTTACAAAGCGGTGACAATCCCAATTCTCCTCTATGGCTGTGAGACTTGGGTGACCTACAGAAAACACCTGAAAAACCTGGAACACCAGCACCACCAGTTTCTCTGGAAAATCCTCAACATAAAGTGGGAGGATAGCCATACTAACATCAGTATCCTCATGGAGGTCAACATCTCCAGTGTTGAGGCCTTAATTATCCAGTACCAGTGGAGGTGGAATGGGCACTGCGTGTACATGACTGATGCACGCCTACCAAAACAATTGTTGTACGCCCAATTCACCAAAGGGGAAAGGAAATAAGGAGACCAAAAGATATGTTTCAAAGACATCCTCAAGACAAACATCAAGAGATGTGGCATTGATATGACACACCGAGAGACAGTAGTCCAAGATAGGGCTAACTGGCAAAGACTTGTTAGAGAAGGAATGACCAATTCTGAGGAAAATCGCCTCGTCCTGGTCACAGAAAAATGTCAGAAAAGAAAGAACAGACAACTGTCATGGAGTAAGTGCGGCCAAACTCTGCCTTCCAATACCACCTGCAAGTGAGTGTGAACTCAAGGATCAGACTCCTCAGTCACCAAAACTTATGAAAGAGATCATCCTCGACTTGAGGGAATGCCACCGCTGCCGACACATAATACATGCATGTCTGTAAGAGTGGACCAGCTCAGGTACTTTCCACTGCCCCCAGGTCATACAAAGGTTAAGGCGAGGTATCCCCCACATTTATAGACTGAGGCAACAATCTGGGTTAAACAACTTATGTACCACTGTATGTGTTTCATGACATGTTTGTTACCTCCCCTTGTAGCTTTCTTCTGTTGTTTCAGACAAAACATCCCTATTCATCATTTTTGTCAAACCATGTTATCATGTTCTATGTTGAGGTGTTCTTGTCCTAGCCTGCTGGAATGTATTTACATATTCAGGGTGTTTTAGCAATGCTAGCAATACAGGTGCCGAGTTCATGTACCGGACAGTGAACTTGCAGGCAAGCATCTGATTTTGTTTGGTAGAACTCAACTTTTGTTCATAGAATAACTTTTGCTGACTTTGGTTCAGGCCTTAGACCTTGTTCCAGGCCTCCTGCGGACTCTCTCTTCTTCCTATATCATCACCTCTGATTTTCCACATTACAGTTTGTGCTAGAGGCAAGGCAGAGTTCTTGTGTGCAGACGTTCTAGAGTATGGTTGAGGTTAGAATCTGAATGAAGAACAGCTGGTTCAGATGTACAATAGAACTTTGAATTGATGAGGACCAAAAAGAGAAGGTAATAGAGGCAATAGTTCAAATAACCTATAGATGTATGTACCATGCTATTTGTGAGTGAGAGTGCCTGAATCTGATCCCTACAATTCATTGAATAAGAGGAAAGAAAATAAGTTTGTGGATACAGTGCTTTTGTTACACATGGTCATCAGGAAACAATGCATCTGGATAACATCTCTGTTGTTGATTTTTTTTTCTTTCCTTTCAGATTTAATGACAATTATTAAATACCTCTCTTATCTCTGTTGTACAGTGTCTCATTTTCCTCTAACAGCTTTTAAGAAATGCACTGATGTTCCCCACTCAGCATCAGTAAATTCTTGTTAAGAAAATGAAAACACAATTAACCTGATCTACTTAATCTCTTATACATCTTAATTTAGTATGTTGCTGCTTTCTCAGAGCTGGTTTGACCATTGCATAATAACTAGTGACCACAATGTCAGTGATGAAGAGATAGACAGAGGCATTCAGAGGAGACATAAGCAAATCTTGTGGAATTCAAGGATTTTCAAAATTAGGTCAAACTCGTTTCCTCCCCCTCTCCCCTCCCCCCATAATTTAATGTCTTTTAATTCAAGGAAGATCTTTATTTTAAAAAGACTACACATTTTCTAGCTAATGAGAAAAAGATGTAAGGCATAAATTATATGTATACCAACTTTAAGGCCTCTTTACCCTACCTTAGTGTAAATGACAGTTGGATCCTCTCTATTTTTCACTCTGCCTACATTATGTGATTCCCCCCACCCCTTTTGCACTTTAGTGCAGATAGACTAGGATTGGATTTGGCCCTAGTCGTCTTCTGCATAAACAATTTATATCAGCATACATACTGAGCAAAATAAACACAGCAATAAGGGTTCCTACTCAAGAATATAACTAGCTTACTCATTCATAGAAGAGGAATGGCTTAATAATGCATTTCTCTAACTGCCCTGGGTGTCCTGAAACATAATGGTGATAATCAGACTGGTTTCCTGTAACCTGATATTTGAAAATGGCTGCTTGTGCTTTGGACAGGTGCAAGATGAGTGTTTAGGGGATATTTATCTCACAAACATCTCAAAAGACAGAGAGGAGATGCTGTGGAGTAGTATTTAAAAATGCCTTCCTACAAATGCTGCTCCCATGATACAGCCGGCCTAAGAAAGTGGGACTGAGAATTATTCTGAACATCTCTCCAGATTAGTTGTGCTAATCACCATTACCAGAACATTAAACCTGAGTGAAAGTGAAACCACATTTCTCCCAGAAAGGAAGGATGGTCTTAAACTCAGTGTTGGTCCTGGATTTAATCATGTGCATAAGTCTTGTCAGAATCAAGGCTAATATTCTACAGATGCAAACTTCTCTGCTTGTTACTTCTCCCTTTGGGGAACCTGGACCAGTCTTTTTAGACTTGCCCCCGCAGCAGTGAGCTAGGAACTGAGATGGAGCCTTAACTCTGAATTGGCAAATGTCAGAGGCTACATAGGGTCTATTCTGGGGTTTTCAAATATTTTGATTTAGAATCTCTATGGAAAATATAAGCCTGGAACAAAGTTTTGTGACTATGTTCAGATCACCTTGGAGATGGGGTTTTACTGAGGATGGGAACACTGATATAGATAAAATAAAGACCTTGCTACCACCCCCCACCTCAATCACACTTAACTTCCCTCCCTTTCCCCTCAACCGTAACTGGGCTTTTATAGAGATTTGAAAGGTTTGACAAAAACCAGAAGTGTGAATGCCGACATATTCTGAGAAGCCAGGATCAAGAACCAATAATCTCATGACAGAGCCCCTTCTCATGAGAATTCAAAACGAGTTTTGCAGACCCAAGCAAACAAAAGCTCAAGATGATGAGGTCTGAGCATCTCCTGGTTTGGGGCTGAAGGCCTTCAACCTGGCATCATGCCAGGCCCATATTTAGGCTACAATTTGGATCGAGGGCCTAATTCGTTACCCATGTTAAGTACTGTTGCACTCAGGCAAGAAGCCCTGTCCCAGGGTGATTAGCATACAGAACTGGGAGGCAGGAAACCTGTTCCCCAGTTCATCAGTTGCTTCCATCACAGGAAGAGCACTGCACCATAGCAGAGCCCCATTGTAGTTAATGTGTCCTCAGGCAGGCATATGACTCCATCCATGTGGAGATAGTTCTATTATTAGGTCCTTGGATTATATTCCCAGCTTTGAGACTGACTTGCCATGTGAACTTGGGCAAGTCCCATCACCCTTCTGTGCTTTTATTTCCTTACTGGTAAAATGCTGATCCTGATATTTCACCACCTCTGTGAAGTGCTTTGAGATCTTGAATGAAGCTTGTTATTCAAAGTATTATTATTATTAACGCAGTAGGGCAGCCTGAATGAGTAAAGCATTGCAGAATGGGGCTTTGTGCTGAATCCCCACCACTCAGGATGTCTGCCTGTTAGTTGTTCATATATAATAGAAACAGTCACAGACTCTTAACAAGAACACTTGTAGCAGGCAGCGCTCTCATAAAAGCAATCCTATTTACAGCAGGCCTCGAGATGTTGCTTTGAGTTGAAAAGTTCACCTCTGACTGTTTTCTTTAGCTTGTCACCTTTTGTGCCATTTCCCCTGCATGCAGCTCAAAGTCTTGAATTTTATTAGAAAGGAAATAGAAATAATAAAGGGAAAATACAAACTAAAGCATATTCTTTAATACAGCCAGAGTCCCATCTCTTGGAATTTAATGGCAGTGCATTCTACGGCTTCTTGTCAAAGAGACAAAGGAGTTCTTATAAGCCTCATCTACAATATCCCATATCCTTTGTATGTTTGTGCCTATTATCCTCTGCTCCCCATGGGCATTCAATGCTAACTTAATTAAGTTGGCAAGCAGCAGTACTGAGCTGTGGCACAATCAGTGTCTGTTATGTTCACTAACTGGCATACGCAGCTGGTATCAAGATTCCTTAGCTGCCTACATTTACTTTTAATCTTTGTGACACAATAAATCTAGTCTGCTACCCCATGGTGCTTGGTTCTGTATCACTATTTTCCTAAGACTGGGCAAACGGGATTCTTACCTAAAATTAAAAACCATCTCTGATCCCTAAAGTTCAAATGAACCTGAACCGAACCTTATTTTTTCCCATTTGATTTTGGGGGGAGGACAGGAGAGGTTGGTTGGTTTTTTGTTTGTTTGTTTTTCTTTTCTTTTTGGAGCATGTCAAGTGCATTAAACAAGAACAAAACATTCTGGCTATGGAGAGGCACAAGAGATTGGTATGAAACATCTATGGTTACACTGGTTAGCGTTTTAGTATCCATATACGACCAGGTTCTGGTTTCAGTTACATGACTGTAAATACAGATAAGAATTAGATCCACTATATTTTGGTACTGGCATATGAATAATACATTTCTCTTGCCTGGCTGACTGGGCTGTTAATTAACAAAACAGATGAGCTTTTTTAGGTGTGAATAATGATCAGTAAGTAGTCAAGTTTTGTAGTGTTTTTCACACAGAGGCCCATTGGTGCCAACTGGCACAGGGCTCCCGAGTTCAGTGTCAGCAATTCCTGACAAACTCACTGCACCCAAAAACATTGTTTCCAGGTAAATAGTTTGTTGTAAGGTATCAGATAAAAACTTATGGCACACTGGTCATCATAACCTTTGCAAGATGTATGTATGGATGTTATATAAGGAGTTGCATGTAGGTACTAGAATTATGTTGTAGACTACATAACAAGTTTGCCTGACAAAGCATGTCTGTTCACCTTTCCCTGTCTCTGATGTAAATTAAGCATAGTAAACCATACACAATGGGCACTGCATTTGCATTCCAGCTACCTTTGCATTGGAGCTGGCATACCAGGAAGGGAATGATGGGGGCGGGGTCATCCAGACTCTGGGATCAAAACAATGAGTTTTGGGGAATATAAGGAGAAGCAAAAAGCCACCGTGGTATCCATTTCCTGAGGAAACCCCTTGTATTAATGAAAACTTGGAGCCTGGTTTTGACTGAAAACCAGCAGTCCATTAAAGACTGAATCCTTGGGAGAAAATCTACTTTATTAAATGGAGAACTTAACCCTTGATAAGTGTAGACCTGGCATTGCATTTTATGCTTTGTTCTATATGTTTAACCATTTCTGTTCACACTCATTATCCTTACTCCTTACCTCTTAAATCTTAACCTTTGATAATACTCGGTTAATTTGTTGCACTATGAATATATTTCAGGGCTGCAATATTACAAAGGCTCTTTCCGCGAGCTGTGCCAGTCAAACTATGTGTATACTGTCCCCAAGGAGAGGACAGCTTACCTGATAATTTGTGTGAGTGCTCAGTGATAGCTGGATATTGTAGGGAGTGCTCCGGGAACTCAGAAGTTGATGTGTGTCTATCACTAGCCTGCACAGAGGGACCAAGGCTGTGGAGACCTGGAAGTGAGTGCCTGTGAACGTCCAGAGACTATTGATTTCAAGGAGCTGAGTTACAAAAGCCCAGATAAACTGTTTCATGCCAATGGTGGTTAGTGGTGAGGTGCCCCATGACCTTGGGTACCCCAGGGGAGTGTCAAAATGTCATTCTGGTCGGTTGGGTTTTAAATGGATATGGACGTGCGGAAATGTGACAAAAAATTCAACAAGTATTTCCAGTCTGGCTGAAAAGAGGAATTGAAAAGAGGCTGAAAAGACTAGAAATCTCACTTTCCCTGTGAATCTTTCACCCCAGTTTTGCAGACTCATGTATATGAAACAAGGTTCTGATTAGAGCTAGTTAAAATTTTGCATTCAATAATTTTATGAAAAATGACTTTTTTTATCAAAATGTCATTTTTGACAACTTCTTTTTTTACAAGTTTTTTACGGTTTTCAGCAACCAAACAGAAATAAATTAATAAATAAATATTTTTTCCCAGTTCTTGGCAACCAAAACCTCAAAAATTTTGTCCAATGGGTGAAAGTTTTCAATTATGTCAAAACCTTTTTCTCCAAATCATCAACATGTTTTGGTAATTGATTACTGAACACTGATTCATTTAATTATTAAAAAAAAAAAAAAAAAGATAAATTTCAATGAAATTGAAAAAGTTTTTCATTTTTTTTCATTTGTTTTTCTCAGAAGAAAAACATACATTTCCCGACTACTGCTGAATAAATAAAGGCTTTTTCAATTTTGGGGGCCTAAGTAGGAAAAAAAAGTTTGATTCAAACCAAAACAACTATTTTTAATCTTTTCATTGAATTGAAACACTGAAAAAATATTTTGAACTAACTAAAACATTTTGATTCAACACTAAACTATTTTTTCCAAGTGTTTTTTGTTTCAGTTTGGTCCTTCAAATGTGTTTCATTCCCTGCAACCCCCTCTTTTTTTTTTAAGTGGTCAAATTTTACATTGAAATGCTGTTTCAAATCAAGACATTGGAATGAAAAATTTTGACTATTTTTTAAATGAAAAATTTCCACACTTGCAAAAATATTAATCAAATTCAATACAAACTCAGCAAATAGTTTTGGACCCTAAAAAATACATTTTTGTCAAAACAAACAACCAACCTTTAACAATTTATCACAAACATTCTCAACCTTCCCTAGCACTAATAAGTATGAAGTCCCTTGGGAATGGCTTAAATCAAAGCACTGAAACTCAATATCAAACTTTATTGACAATGTTTCTCCTGCAGGAGTATTCATACAGCCCACATTGAACTCCCAAAGACCTATCAAAGCATGCAGTGGACACCTTGTAACACCTGAAATATAGGAGTATGCTCCTCTATTTCCAAAGTGCCAATCAGGATTCTGAAATGGGATGTCCTAAGATCATTAAAATAAGTTTCTAAAATTTCTGATCTTTTTGTAGTTCACTCACTGCTGCATAAACTACAGATCAACTATTATAACTTTGCTCAGTTTCATGTTACTTGAGCAAGAAAAGTACGCAAAGGAAATGGGCTTGGGTGAAAGCTGGGGGTATGTTTAAAATTAGAAGTAGCTGGAAAACTGCTTAGCATATCCACATTTAATTATCTAATCCAAAAGAGTTAAACCAACCTGCCTTGAAAAGAGGCCCTGCTATAAGAATCGCTCCTTAAATTTTTGACACTGGAACAATTTAACAAGCCTGCTGACCATTTTTTTAAAACTGAAATTAATTTTTAATGGGTTCAAATTTATGACTGACGCATATAAATGAAGCCATATATCAAATGAAGTGCACTATAATTCCTGCAGCAAAATCATTTGATGGCGAAACTATAATATCCTTTTAAACACATGCCTACAAAGTAATCCGGTCACATGTTAGAGTATAGGGCATTCTGGGGTGACATTGAGCCAAGGGAATCATTATGAAGTAAACAAACTTGCCTTTCCTTGCTTTAAAACCTAAAAAGGAGATGAACATGTTTGCTAAAGATAGAGGGGAAAAGGTGAAACTATGGATGGGCTCATGCTACAGCAACTAAAAATGGACTCAAACCAGAATGCCACACCTCAATCCTTTCAAATTTAGGGATGTGGATTGGAATAGAATTGTCCAGACTTTTCTCTATTAGCAGTCAGGTGATGATAACAATACCTACAGAACTTTATGTAAATACATGTTTAGCAGCATCTCAGACACAATTATGTTCACTTTGTCACAACATCTGGCAGCTTGAAATGCAACGATGATGAGGCATGTTGGGAAGTCACTGGGGACTTTGACAATCCTACCTTCCATCAGCATGGGACTGAACTGGGAGCAGCTGTGGCGGCTCACAGGTAATAATGACACTTTGCCTGACACAGATGGTTGAAAAATTGTCACCACACTTATACCCACGTCCCATTTTGGGAATATGGAGTTTAGGTTAGACTCGTTTACCTGCTTCCTTTTTTACCACTACACCACTCCTCTATCATATCTGAGTCCTGTGCCCTAACCACTGGGAGAGAGAGTCGGTCTTGGTTTCCAAAAGTCTAATTTTCATTCCAATGTGCAACGCTAGCAATTTTTGCAATTTTTATTAAACAAAATAGTTGCTTTCTGGCCAGCCCTACTGAGGACAACATCATGCTTGTTCCCCTGACGTGCCTCATGGATTTTAAAACCATATTGCTAATCTTGTGTGCCTCCCTAAATAGCACTAATCAGCAGGGATTGATCTATTTCTATTTTAGGGTATTCAAAAGTGGCCATAATGTTACACATAGCTCCAATATACGGCCCATTTAAGTCAATGGAAAGCTTGCAATTGACTTCAGTGGGTGCTGGATGAGTCACAAAAGGTCAGATGTTGATACATTTATTTACACAGAGTAGTACCTTACTGCACGAGCAGAGCCACTTCATTTGCCCAGCTGTACTGATAAATTAGAAGATCATAGCAAGACCTACACGGGGGTTTCACAGAGGACTCTACTCTTCAGCCTTTGATGAAATTTGAACCCACAAGCAGAGCCAGAAGCTGAGTCCAGGAGCCCTGATTCCCATTTCCTTGCTCTCACCACTAGTCAACGTAGTCTTTTTGTTTTATAGCTCTGTCTTTTGCATATCTTAAGAAGCAAGAAGGAAATGCGATACAACTTCATCCATTGTTTACATGATACTGTCACTATACTGCCATGCAGGAGAAATTTGGTGTTATGGTGCTGAAATCCAGCCATCTCACAACTGCAAGGGATGCATGAGTAGCCATGGCAACAAGTTATTTCCTTTCAGCAAATGCTGGTAATGGTGCTTTTAAGATTGAACATCAAAGCATTGAATCACCCCTGAGCAAGTACCAACTCCTAAGTATAAAGGTCAGAACAATCGGTCTTAAATGGATAATATCCTTCCCATAATGTGACCTTTTTTTACTTTGGAATACGTTTCCTGATCAAAGTGGAATAGAGCCCTACAGCAACACTCTCCCTTTACTCTAAAGTAATTCCTACTCTCTCTTGACTGTTCTTTTGGCCTGCATGGGCCTTTGCTGCTCTTCATATTCCCATCATTGAGTAATTGCTGCCTGTCCCTTCTTATTGAACTACAGCTCAGTCAGTGTGGTACAACCTGCTTGGCTGCCTGGGAGGAAGCTAAGGCAGAAAGGAATTGCAGGTATAGAGCTGTTAAAGGCAGAGCTGGTTGAAAAATGTTGTGTCAAAGTGTCACACAAGATGTAGGCATTCTTATTCTTATTTTATTATCATTAATTGGCAAGCATTGTTTTGACAAAGGCTTTTTGGTGAAACGTTTTTTGTTTGTTTTGCTTTGTTCTGTAAACGAAATGGGGAAAAAAACCAGACAAACAGTGGCTAGGATTTTCTTACTATCCCTGCTGGTTAATGGTTTCCAAATGACTTTGAGGATTGTGGCACTGAGTTCCCCACTCCCAAGAACTTCGGAGCTGCAGAGGTCTATATGGAAGGCCTTTATGGTCTTTTGGTCAAATCATGAAGCATTAAAAGTTCTGGTCTCGTTAGAAATTTGAACCCACAAACAGTTTAATTTTTCCTAAAGCAAGTTCTATGGGATGTAGCAGAGGAAATAATGTAATTTTATCTGAACAATTTTGCTTTTAGGTTTGTCTTTTACATTGTGAATTTGTGTCAAGTTATAGTGGCTGTAACAGGGCAGTGATGTGTTGCTGAGGGTTTTGATACTGAGATGGGTGAAATTCAGAATAGAATATTTCTGACTGTATATTAGGAAACACTTGTGAACAGCCAGATCAATATTCCTGTGACTAATCTACTAAGACAAATGGTGGAAGGCACAAGAATACAAGACAAGGGGGCATTCAATGGAATTAAAAGGTGGCAAGTTCAAACTGATAAAAGGTAACACTTTTTTTCCACAACACATAGTTAAATTGTGGAACTCATTGCCAAAGAATGTTAACAAATTTTGGAAGAGATATTAAACCTTATGCTTCAGGGTTAAACTAATCTCCTATTTGTAAGGATGAGGAGGGGAGACCTAATGGAGGGGGTGTGGGTCAGATAATCCCATCGCTGCCTTACTGCAGAGTTTTTGCTTCCTTCACTAAAGTATGAACGGTCAGTGAAGACTGCTCAATCGATCTGGAAGTTGACTTCTTTAAACCACCCCCTCAAGTGGCGCAGCATAGTGAAGATGCCATGCAACGGAAGTTAAGAAGTCGACGGGAGTTACGTAAGCTACTCTGCATAGCTTGCATAATTCCTGTCAATTGCTGCTGAATTTTAAGGTAAGTGTAGACCAGGCCTTGGAGACAGGATACTGGGCTAGATGGACCATAGGTCTGATCCAATATAGCAATTCCTGTTTTCCTATCAATGTGCTGTAGGGAACAATCCTGCCCTAACCAGGTCATGGGATGGTCTAGCTCTGTTTTTCTTCTTTGTCCTGTCATCCTATGAAATCCTCCAGGATGCTGTCATCATCTAGGCCAAACAAGGAATAATGTGGGGGAGGGAGAATCAGAAAAAGAAAAATGAAATAATAAAATTGGACCTGAACCAAAGCCTGTGTGAACACCACTGAACTATGAGAGCTGTGAAACCCAGATCAAAATGGTGCAGCTCTTGTCTAGGTAATGTCAGAAAACTTCTTGACAACAAAATCTTTTAGTGGCATAGTCTCCCAAGAATAGTGTCCCAACCCCAGGTTTTGGGATATTTGAAATTACACCACAAAAAGCACTGGAGAATATACTATAGGGAGCAATCTTGCATTGGTTTTGAGGGATGGAGAAGATAAACTAACAGGTTTTTCCATCCATTTCTTAAATAGTCACAGCGTTACTGGATTCTCATTTTAGAATTATTTTACTCACCTCTGTCCATTTAGTTCTCTAAACTTTCCTCTTCAAAGCCCCAATTCAGCAAAGCATTTAAGCACGTGCTGACTAATTCAATTAGTTTGTTCTTTGACCAGAGGAGATGAGCAGACGATTGATTTTCTGAAGGATAATATTTCACATTGCTGTGTCACCGAACCTGTTAATAACCATCTCGTGTTCCATTTGAACTATTTAACCAATCTTTTTCAGGAACAGCAAATTATATACTTAGAAGTGAAACCAATTCATCTTTGTAAAAGCTTTCATTCCATGCAAATCAAGTGCTATTCAGCAATGCTTAAAATTGTGGTCATTTTGTCTCCCATAGGGGTCGATAACTGTGCTCCAATAATTGCGTGTTTGTATTGCTGTTTGTCTGCTTTTCCTTTAAGCAAAGAAGATTAATTAGATTTCTGAGAGTAATCTGCTCATTACGTGGGAAGATGCCAAGCCCAGGACCTGACATTCAAAACAAAATCAATACTTTTGCAGAACATTTAAACATCTCAGGTAATATCACAGTACCCAAGTAATTTGTGCCATGTTCAAAGTTCTAATTAGAGATGCAACAGGAGTAGGTAATGTGTTTCATCATTACTCAGTCTATGCTTTACCCCCTTTATTCATACAAAGCTATTGATTATACGTGCATGTTTATTACGTCCTTTCTTTTTCCTTTTTTTCCCCCTGCTCATGAGGGTGAGAAATGAGTACTAGGATGGATGAAACATTTTCATTCCTGTTAAGCCTGAGGTGTACTCAAGGTCAGAGACAGATAAAAGAAAAGCAAAGAAACTGAGAGGTTCTGTTTAGGTAGGACTGAGCAACAGATGATTTCTATTTCCTAAAATACCCTCTTCATGTTCTTCAAGGGAGTTGGGCCTCAATGAAGTAATTAGCATTGTGAAAGGTTTAGATTTGCTAAGATCATGATATCCACATGATAACCACTGACGCTTAAAAAAATCTAATTGACGGGCCAGTTCAGAGGCAAATTCTGGAACACTTATTTATGTGGAGTGATGCCTCACTTCATTAGTAGTCCCAGTGTCTTCAAGGGGAACAATTCAGGGAATAAGGTACCATTCAACATGACTAAAGATCCTAGAACCTGGACTCCCGTGTTTTCTTTGAGGTGGCCTCTGTGCATTCCCGCTCATGGGATGCATCCTTAGTGCCAATGAGCCCTCAGAATGTCTAAATATCTGAAGGTGAGAATCATAAAACAACTCTCAGATTGGGTAAGTTTCTGGTTGGCTGGAGCTGTGAAAATCAAGAAATTAATTAACTGAGTCTATTATTTTTAAAGAGTCAAATGCCATCCTTGTGTGTGTGTGAATCGTGTTAGTTTCAAAGGGGGCTAAATGAGCATTTCTGGTGGCAGAATTGCATAGACAAATATTCCAGAGGGGTATCCATGTTAGTCTGTATATAGCAAAAACAACGAGAGTCCTGTAGCACTGTAAAGACTAACAAATTTAATTTCTGCAGGCATACACTTTCGTGGGCTGTAACCCACTTCGTCAGATGTGAGGAATAGAAATCAGATAGGAGGTATATATATACATCTAAGGGTAAGGAACAACAATGGGGAAGTTAGGTATAAGACAAATATAGACAATTACAGTTGGAGACTCTTTCCTTGTAATGTTTAAGGGCTGAAATCTTGCCACCCTCTACTTCCACTGAATTTGTCTTCCAGTTTACTCCCTTTCTAGGTTTTGTCTTTGTGGTTAACATAACACCAAACATAAACATGACCCTAAGCTGATCCCAATGAATGTTAATGGGACTATTTGTGTGAGAACAGTTAACTTAGGTGAGAGAGGCTGTGCAAAAATCAGGCAGCTGATTTATTGTATAGCCAAACTTCCCCTCTCTCTGCTTCACTTATCCTTTTTGTAGAATGGTTATGTTTATGAACATTTGTACAGTGCTTTGGGATCTATGGTGGAAAAGTTATATATATATATACAAAGTAATACAGATAAACTCTGATTATTCAGATCCCTGTTATTGGAAATTCAGAAATGTCCCCCAAAATCAGAATTCTGAATTTCTAAAAACCCAATATTCTGAAATTTCGATCTGTCCCTTGAGCCATTCAGATAATCAAAGTCCATCTGTTGTCATTTATCTGGACCATCATAATTAATGGACAATTAAATATATGGACCTCTCAAGGTCCCTTCCAGGCCTATGGTTCTATGTTTATGATTATGTAAGTGCCGCCTGCCTAGCTTTTATCATATAAGCAGGATGCAACTTTTTGCTCTGTTTGTACACCTAGCACTGTGGGGTCTTGGGCCATGACTGGGGCTCCAAGATGTTCTGGCAATTCCAATACTAAATAATAATTAGATAGCTTGACAGATAGTATGGGAAACCATCTGGAATGACTCATGAACATGGGTGCCAACCTCAGGGGAGACTGTAACGAGTCAGGGCGAACCCCCCAAATTGGCTGTGTTCTATAATTCACCAACCCAGTCACAAGTGTGAACTCCTCAGACACTATAACAGCCTTAACATAATCACAGACTGTAACCTTAGGTACCCCGGTCGATCTTGTCACCCAGGCAAGTCTGCCTTTGTAATAGATGATCCCTTACACCAAAAATTACAACAACATTCAGGCTATTCTCAATCCCAAAGGACCAATCACTTACCCCAGGTCAATTGTACTGAAGATTTCAAACTAAAGACAGTGCTTGTAGTCAATCCTATAACAAACTAACTAAAGATTTATTAACTAGGAAAAAGGAATAAGAGAGTTATTTACAAGATTAAAGCCGGAAAACGTACATTTACTTAGGTTTAAAAAAATAATAGAAACTTCTGTAATGTGCAAGCTTTAAATGTCCTTTAGGGCTAACACAAGCTAAG
The DNA here is from genome assembly GCF_026122565.2 of Emydura macquarii macquarii. Taxonomy (NCBI): domain Eukaryota; kingdom Metazoa; phylum Chordata; order Testudines; family Chelidae; genus Emydura; species Emydura macquarii. The sequence goes on along the minus strand of NW_027133251.1, from coordinate 6,646,351 downwards.
CAGCTTGGGAATCCATTGTTTATGCTTAGAAATCTTGCCCTCTCCAAATTCTAAGCAGCAAAGTGAATACAGTTCCTTCCGGTGAGGAATTTTAATTCCCTTGTCTCATTTGGATTCAATGTGCTTCCTGTGTTCATGATCAGCACTTTAATGCAGAGGTCCCCAAACTGTGGGGTGCCCCTAGGGGGGGCTTGGAGGAGTGTTCGGGGATTGGTGCAGCAGAACCTGGGCCAGCCCTGAACAGGGGGAGGGGAGGGAGCACTACCCAGCCCTGCTCTGCCCCGAGCTCTGGCTTCAGCCCCAGCCCCTGGCTTGGCCGCAGCTCCTAGTCGAGGCCTCGGCACCCTGCCCCAGCCTTGGCTGCTGAGGCCCACTGCGGCCTCGCTCTCAGCCCCAGCTGGGGAGGGGGCGGCATGAACAGAGGTAAGGTGGAGCACGGGGTAAAAATTTTGGGGAACACTGAATTAATTAACGCTTCTTTCTTGTTTGAGTTACATAGTTACAGAGGTTTACAATGCAAACACTCAATGTAACTTTGTACCATACAGATGTCATAAGTGAGATCAATAAATGCAGCATCCCACAAGCATTTAATCAAGTCAAAGCACTAAACACATATTTATAAACTTAACATGTATTTTAACGGTGCTAACACACAGGTCAGCCAGACTGTTGTGCAGCTATGCATTTGTCAGAGTTCAGTGAGGCCTGAGCTGGCATCTGGTCTGCTAGCGACATGCTATCACAGGAGAGGTGGGATTGAAAAGGGATTAGAAGGAAGACGGGGTGCATTTGTTCAGGATATTAGAGGCAGGTATTCCTTTCATAAGAGACATTGTGGAAGAAGACAGAAAGGTGTTTTGTGGGATAACTAGATAAATGAGGATGAAGTCTGCCATCACTACAAAGGAAGAAAGGACAGGGGATGAAAATCATTCAAGGCTTTTCTCTGTCCTAAATGTTACCTTTGCTAATAACGGGCAAAATATGTTTCTTTTTTAAGCTTAAAACTGGGGAATGATTATTATGGAGCAGCCCTTTGGAATATATTTGCTGGTAATGGAAATAAGGCTAGTCAATGGATACATTTTCTAGTCAGTGAGGTTATGCTTTGAAAATTACCAAGTCTTTCAGCAGTAAGATAATGCACTGCGTGCAGCCATTCAGGCTCTGTTAACCATAAAACTAAATAGAATACTATTTCATGCATGATTTCTTTCAGTTAGATGAAGAATGGAATAGTGGGTCTGAAAAGGTAACGGGTAAAAGTAGAAATAAAAAATCCTTTTGTTGGGTGGCATTTTCCTGTGACTTTAAATGCCTCATTAAGAGATCATTATGGATACCCCATTTTTGCAAGTTGAACATGTTAACAGATTATTCTGCCCTGATGTTGATAACACAGCTGTTTGTCTCTCTCCCAATAAAAATAAACCAATTAAGCCTGGCTACTAGTAACCTAGGAGTCTTGCAACACAGATAATAAGCAAAGTGCCTCTGAAAACACTGGATGGCATCATATAGTCAGTCTAATTAACAGAGCCCTATAACTAATGGCAAACTAAATGATGCTCTTTTTCTGGGAAAGGCTGTCATATTTTTATTCTATTCGTGCCCTTTTTTGTTATGGAAAAGTGTGTAGGGATCCATGATATGCAATTCTCACTCCTGACTTCATAGACTACAAGGAAAATAGTCATTGTGCTGGGTCTGGGTGACACACACTAGCTATAACCCTAATAAAGTATGTTATTTCCTCATGTTACCTTCAAATAAGACACATCAGCAGCATCTATAGCTGTGAGAAGCCTTCGTATTTGGAAATTTAGCACCAGTTAATGAACTTTTCTCGAACCTTGTGGCTGCCTCTGTACTCCAGAGAATCAGCAGTTTGGTACTAGCTTTTCATCTGAAAACTAACGAAAGTCTGTGGCCTCAGAGCTAGCTAGATGATAAGAGGACAGACATGACAGCTCACTGACGGATCAAATGGCATGTGTTGTTTTTCTTCAAGATTTTGTTCTGAGATTTTTGGGTTCACATGAATCTGCTACTCACAGGACTGCTTCAGAAAACACTGCCAACTTGAGCCTCTTAAGGAATCAATCTGGTTTCTATTGGCTGGAACATATCAAGCAAACCCCCTTGCTCCTGTTTAACATGAAATGTCCATCTAATTTACCCTGATCTCTCTGCACAAACACACAGATCTATTCTGGACACACATATTAACCTCCTAGGTTCATAGTGTTTAAGGACAGAGGGGACCGTTGCATCATATAGTCTGACCTGCTGTGTATTGTAGGGCATTACATTTCACCGTTACCCCTCTGTTGAGCCCAATAATTGTGTATGACTAAAACACAAGTTTGCAGTTCTGTATGAAGACATTGAGAGATGGTGAATTCACCACTTCTCTTGGTAACTTGTTCCAATGGTTAATCACATTCATTGTTAAAAACACTGTCTCATTTCTAATTTGAATTTCCCTGGCTTAGCTTCCAGCCATTGGTTCTTGTTATATCTTTCTCTACTAGATTAAAAAGCCCTTTAGTACTGAGTTTTTTTTTTCCCTGTGGAGATACTTATACATTGTAATCAAATCACTTCTCAATCCTTTTTTCTGAGAACCTAAACAGACTGACTGAGCTCTTGAAATCTCTGTGTGAGGCATATTTTCCAACCCTTGAATAATGTTTTATTCTTTTTTTCTGCACCCTTTCTAATTATTCAAAATCCTTTTTAAAATGTGAACACCAGAGCCTTACGCACTATTTCAATATTGGGCTGACTCAAGCCATATACAGAGGCAAAATCACCTTCCCACCCCCACACATTACTCTCTTGTTTATATATCCAAGGATCATGTTGTCCCTTCTGGCCACAGTATCACACTAAGAGCGCATGTTCAGTTGTTTGTCCTCTATGATCCCTTTTCAGAGGCATTACTTTCCAAGATTCAGTCAGGGCCCAAGCATAATTTTTTCGGGCCCAGTACAAACTTATAACATGGGCCCCCTCCCACACAAATACCACAATCCCTCATCCCATACATACAATCTCATGAGCCATGAAAAAACTTTGAATTCTGAAATTACAGTTACATATTCTACATTTCTGAAAAATGCCCCCCACCCCTCTGCTCTTTGCTATTTTTGTTTAATATAACACCCAGCCTGAGAGTCCTACAAGTTTGCTGACTATTTTATAATTTTTTGGTCATTGTAAAGGTATTATATCCTGTCAGTGTCTTGATTTTTTTATTCTAATGGACCAATGTGACTGCAAACATTTTATAATTAGGTCAATTACTTTAAAGCTTTATTTTAGCCTCAATTTTTTCCTCATGGTAATGGGGGTTGCAGCCTGGGCTGGGACCCCCAGGGCCTCAGGGCCCCGGTAAAGTGTACCCTTTTTCCCACCATGTGGGGGCCCTGGATCCAGTCCCCCCATTCTGAAGATATGGCCTACATTCCTTGTTCCTATACATATATATATACAACTTTGCATTCGGCTGAAGTAGAAAACATTTTGTTTGATTGGGCCCAGGTTACAAAGCCATTTAGCTCCTGTGTCTGACTGCCCTGTCCTCATCATTAATGACCACTGTGCCAGTCTTTGTGTCATACGTAAATTTTATCAGCCATCATTTTATATTTACTTCTAAATCATTGATGAAAATGTTGAATACCGCTGGGCCTATTACCAATCTCTGCCCAAGCCCACTAGTAACTCCCCCATAGAGTGCTGATTTCCCATTGACAGCTACCTTATGAGATCTCTCAGTTAGCTAGGTCTTAATCCATTTAACATGTGCTTTACTGATATTATGCAGTGCACATATTTTAAATTCAAAAAATTATTTTGTGGTAATAAGTCAAACACCTTACAAAAGTCCATTAACAGCTATGCAGTTACCTTTATCAAGAAAACTTGTAATCTCATCAAAGAATGAAATTAAATTTGTTTAACAAGATGTATTTTCCAATAAAACCATGTTGACTAGAATTATTTATATTCCTATCTTAATTCTTTTTCAGTTGAATCCAATATCTGCGTTTCCATTATTCAGCCTGGGATTGATGTCAAGTTAACTGGCCTTTAGTTATTCAGGTCATCCTGTTTGCTCTCTTTCAATATTGGTACAATGTTAAGCACTGGAAAGTATTTGTTAATCTGCATATAACAAGAGAACATGATTGTACATTAGACTATATAAAATACACTAGAAGCAAGAGGAAGACCAAGGACAGGGTAGGCTCGTTACTCAATGAGGGGGGGGAAATAATAACAGAAAATGTGGAAATGACAGAAATGCTAAAGGACTTTTTTTTGTCTTGTTTCAGTTTTCACTGAAAAGGTTGGTAGCGATTGGATGTCCAACATAGTGAATGCCAGTGAAAGTGAGGTAGGATAGGAGGTTAAAATAGGGAAAGAACAAGATAAAAATAACTTAGACAAGTGAGATGTCTTCAAGTCATCAGGGCATGATGAAATATATCCTAGAATATTCAATGAGCTGACTGAGGAGATATCTCAGCCATTAAAAATTATATTTGAAAAGTCATGGAAGACTGAAGAGATTCCAGAGGACTAGAAAAGGGCAAATATAGTGCCAAATTATGAAAAGGGAAATAAGGAAAACCTGGGGAATTACAGACCAGTCAGCTTCACTTCAGTACCAGGAAAGATAATGGAGCAAATAATTAAGCAATCAATTTGCAAACACCTAAAGATAATAAGGTCACAGTCAGCATGGATTGTCAAGAACAAATCATGTCAAACCAACTTGATAGCTTTCTTTGACTGAGTAACAAGCCTTGTGGATAGGGGGAAGTGTAGAAGTGGTATATCCTGACATTTGTAAGGCTTTTGATACTGTCTCGCATGACTTTCTCATAAACAAACTAGGGAAATACAACCTAAATGGAGCATCTATAAGGTGGGTGCATAACTGGTTGGAAAGCCATTCCCAGAGAGTAGTTAGCAGCAGTTCACAGTCCAGCTGGAAGGACATATCGAGTGGGGTCCCATAGGGATCAGTTCTGGGTCCAGTTCTGTGGAATATCTTCATCAATGATTTAGATAATGGCATAGAGAATATACTTGTAAGGTTGAGAACAATGCCAAAATGGGAGGAGTAGCAAGTGCTTTGGAGGATAGGATTAAAATTCAAAACGATCTGGACAAAGTGGGGAAATTATTTGAAGTAAATAGGATAAAATTTAATGAGGACAAATACAAAGTACTCCACTTAGGAAGGAACAATCAGTTGCACACATACAAAATGGGAAATGAGTCCTCAGGAAAGAGTATTGCAGAAAGAGACATGGGGTTTATATAAGATTACATGAGTCAACAGTGGAAGACTGTTGCAAAAAAAAAGCAAACATCATCCTGGGATGTATTAGCAGGAATATTGTAAGCAAGACACAAGAAGTAATTCTTCCGCTCTACTCTGTGCTGATTAGGCCTCTGCCGGAGTATTATGTCTAGTTATGGGTGCCATATTTCAGGAAATATATTACAAAATTGGAGAAAGTCCAGGGAATAGCAACAAAAAGTGATTAAAGGTCTAGAAAACATGACCTATGAGGGAAGATCGAAAAAATTGAGTTTGTTTTGTCTGGAGGATAGAAGACTAAGAGAGGACATGATAACTATTTTCAAGCATTTAAAAGGTTATTACAAGGAGAAGGAGAAAATTTGTTTTCCTTAACCTCTGAGGATGTGACAATAAGCAATGGATTTAAATTATAGCAAAGGCAGTTTTGGTTGGACATTAGGAAAAAACTTCCTAACTGTCAGGGTAGTTAAGCACTGGAATAAATTGCCTAGGGAGGTTGTGGAATCTCCATCATTGGAGACTTTTAAGAGTAGGTTAGACAAACACCTGTCAGGGATGGGCAAGGTAATACTTAGTCCTACCATAAGTACAGGGGACTCGACTACATGACCTCTCATGGTTCCTTCCAGTCCTACGATTCTATGATTCCACGATTCTATCATGCTTCTTTCCAGCTATAAAACAGAAATGCTTGTTGAACATTTCTGCCTTTTCTCCTTCATTAAGAACAATTTTGCCATCTTCATCTAGTAATGTTTCTATATTATTGCTAGGATTTCTATTGTTCCTAATATACCTGAAAAACTCCTCCTTCCAGCCATGGGTTTTTCTCTTATGTCTTTAGCTTCCCTTATAAATTTCAGCTTCCCAATCAACCTTAATCTCTTCCAATTTATATCCATTGTTATCTATTTCCCCTATTGCCATTTGTTACATACTAACTTTTTTTTTCTAATTGCTGCCTTTACTTTACCACTCAGTCAGAATGAATTTTAACACAAAGTTGACCTTTTTCTTCTTTGTGGAATTGTCTTTTTGGCCACCTAATAAAACTCATCTTAAATAACTCCCAATTTCCGTTCAAATTTTTATATCTAAATGTTTCCTCCCAATCAATGTAATTCATATTTTTCCTCAGTTTTGGGAAATTAGCTCTCTAGAAGCTCCAAATATATACATACTAATGGTTGATACATACTAATACATACAAGCTGTCCTCTGCTTGCCCACACTGAAGGTCATTGGTCCCTTGGGAACAGCATATTTCTAGTCCATTGATTAATTCATCTTTATCTGTCATACTGAGGTCCAAAATAGCTACCTGATATTGGGTGGACACTGCTCTCCTTTTTCCAGTATGTTAAACAGTAAGAATTTAGTGTCAGGAGGAGAAGAAAGTCAAATCCTTTTGGGCTTGTGGCCAGTTATTCTAAACCAATAGTTTCACAAAGGGACCCAGACTGGGTAGGAGCGGGTCTTCTGTGGATGCAGTATAGCGATATATACAGTAAAACATGCCTGGTCTGCATTAGACACACTCCTGTTCTAACCCTGGAATCATGCAAGTCATTTTCTACAGTTACCTTCATATAAGACCCGTTGATAACTTCTAGTACTATGAGAAACCATCAGGGGGAATATTAATGGATTTTCACAGGTGCCAGTGAGAACAGAGTTTGAACCATAGTGTTTTGAATTCCTTCTAGCGTAAGCTCTACGTACAGTACTTGTTAGTACAGGAAACACCTGTTGAACTATGCTAGTCAGAATCTTTAACAAGACCCTAAATCAGAGTGGAGTACTAGCAACAAACCTCAAATTATCTCTTGTCTTCTTTCTAACACATGAACAGTACCTTCAGAGTTGAGTTCAGAAAACAAGGCAACCTGAATGCACTACAAAACTTCACCAAAACTTGATAGAACCTAAAAACCAACCCACCCAGCTCTCATAATTTCACTGCTCACTGATTCTTGTCTTCATGTCTGGAATCACAGAAAGGGACTGGTGGAAAATTTTCCATTAAAACATTTTTCAATAGAAAATTGAGTTTTCTGACGACTGACACGCTGGAGGGGGAAAGTGTCAGTTTTCCTCCAAAAAATCAGATCTTTCCCTGAAAAACTAACATTTTCTTGGGTTTCAAGTTTTTAGTGTTTTGATCAAACATTTTTAATTGTGTTGAAATTTTCTATGGAAAAAAAAATCCTAGAATCCTAAAAGTTAGAACTGGTAAAGACTTAGAATATCAGGTTATTTTCTGCAACCCTGGGGCGCCAAAGAAATATTGTTTTGCTGTATTTTGTAATACCTTAGGACTGTATTTTTTTAATTTTAGAACATATTTAGTAGATTTGCAGCATAAAGCTTTTCCTACCCTTTAAAGTGCTTGGCACAGCATTACTTTATCTCTTCAAACCGTGTACAATTTATTGCTTACGGACACTAGCAAAGGTTCTCTGCTCTCATTTCCTTTTGTACTTGCAATATTACCAAATCATTTAAGCGTAATTCCCATACAGCACTCATGCACTTTACAAAGTAATAGAACAATATAACACAGTAATAACACTGAAGATAGCCCCACAAATTAGACAAAGTACGCTCAAAATACAGCCTTGAGAGGCAATTTAAATGAGGCCAACAAACTGGCCTTTATTTCTTTAAAGAGGCTAATCTCCAGATAAATGACTGCAAAAAAGAGAAACCGTTCACTCTGTGGTTTCCAAGGAGTCGCTGGAATACATATGAGCTGCCAGTGGAAGATCATATGCTACAGGATGACTGATAGCGAATGAGCAAGACAAGAAGACAGCAAAAAGATGAATTATAAAGAGTATTGAGTGGTAACAAGTAGAGCTGTGCTAGCATTGCAATACCTATTATTATCCCACAGTGTTTACAGCACTTTCTTCTAGGTCACAGGGAAGTATAAGAATGTAAGAAGCCCAATTCCCCTCTGGTGTAACTCTATTACCCATCATATTTGAGAAGGACAAAAAACACAAAGCAGATGGAATATTTTTAGAATGAGTTCCGATTCCTCACCTGCTGCTGCCAGACGGGACTATCTTTAAAAGGCGGCAGAGCATTGCGGTTGGGAGGGTGGAGGGAGGAAAGATTTTCAAAGGCACAAATGAGAAACAGGAGACAATGGGCCAGATTGCCAGCTGTCGTAAATCAGCCTAGTCCCATTAACTCTTTTACAATGTGGCTCACACTCTGAAAATGTTGGAACAACTGCAATCTAAAATATTTCCACTAATCTCTTTCCATTTCTCCATCAGTCCATCTTGTCCATTTTTTTTCTGAGTTATGCGGCTGTTTTAGAAAAGGAGGACGCACCAGTCCCAATCTGAGAAGTACTGGAACGCCGTGGCCGCCACCCAAATGCTCCCTCATTGCCAGGAGAACCTCGGCCATGCCCCTGTTTTCCCCTTTTTCAGGGGTCCTTAAACAAACTCCACACAGTCTTGCTCACCACGTACGGCTCTTCTTGGAGTCTGGTGTCTATGTTAACACAAAGTTTCAAAAAAGCAAGTGCAACAACAAGCCTTCCACCCTGCCTCAAGTTGTGCCCTGAACTATAGTCCCTTCCTGCTGTCTGACCAGCCAGTTCCTTTCTTCAGGGACCACTGTTGGATACCCTCTCTCTCTCTGCTGCTTCATGCTGCAGTTCCCCTTCTAACTCCACCCTTACTGAGCTCCCTCTGATCATCTGTAGCCAAGTGCAGCCCTGTCCCCCTTAACTGGCTTGTCTGGGAGTACCTGCTCAGGCCTGGGGGGAGCTGGACCCGTTTCAATCAAAGGGGCCCAGCAGCCACCCTGTGACAAGAATGAGTGTGTGGATAAAGCAGTCTGTTGGGAACTAAAGATCTCCGGGGATTTGGCTCTGCCACACACTGTGATGTTGGGCATATCTCTGACCCAGTTCCCCAGCTGCAAATTGGGGTAATAGCACTTTCTTACACTTCAAGGCTTTTGTGGGGATACATTCATGAAGGGTTTTGAAGCACTAATGCTATAGTGAGGTGTGCTATAGCAAAGCACTCTCTCTCTCTTTCTCTCTCAAAAAAAAATGGAAAGTGCTATTAATGCTATGGAATCTATTTTGAAGAGTAACTTTTTTGTGATGGCTATACTGAATAACATTGATTGTGACTTTTCGCCAATTCCCCCGCACTAGTTCTTCACAAATACAATTTGCCACTATGCAGTCAGCTCTGCAGAAAGTTAAATTATAGTAATCAAATACTTTGATATTTTCCATCATCAATAAATGAATCGTGTATTTGCAAATATTTTCCCCTACTCAATCAGCTTTATTGCTGAGAGATCCAAGAGGCTTTTCATCAGATCGTGAAATAAGCTTATGTCCATTAAAAGCTGATCCAAAGTCCACTGAATGGGTCTTTCAATTGACTTCATGAGTGCTATTTCTAAGCCTCCAGGCTACAGGGTTTCCAACTTTTTTTCCCCCATAACACATTCGGGGGAAGAAAAAGAAGAATCAATGCAAACATTTTCTGCAGTTTTCCATTACTCATTGACTTCTAAATCAAGTGTAAAGCAGCATTGGCTTTGAAATATTGCCTCCACCTAAGATCATGATGTGACATATCAGGGTACAGTCTAGACCAGTGAGGGGCTGTGCCACCCCCCTGCCCTGCACCCCTGGGTGCCTTACATTGCCTTGCTGAAGTAGCTCCCATCTGGGCCATTCACAAACAACTTTCTAGCATACAAGTCACATCCTGAGTGTCTGTGTGTAACTGCAGACTGCCAGCCACATTTGGGTTACACTCTGGGTCTCATCAAACTTGGTTATACGATAGGGTGACCCCAACACACCACCAGTCTCAGATTTCCCCCCAGAAATATGTGTTCTGTATTGCCCAGCCCTCTCCTGAACAGTACAAATATTTTAAGTCCCATTATGCCTTAAAGGGAATAATATTTCATTTTATTATCTCAGATAGTTATTCCGACACTTCCATTTAATTACACTCGATTAGATCAAACAGTAAACAAGTTTATTAACTACAGAGAGAGAGAGAGAGAGAGAGGGATTTTAATTGAGCACAAGTAATGGGGCATAAAAGTCAGAAATGCTTACAAGAAAAACAAAGATAAAATGTTTAATAATGCCTAACTTAACAAACTATATCAGAGTCAAGCAAAGTTTCCCATCCTATGATTTCAGCAGTCTTACTGAAACTGAACCCTCCCCCAAAGTCCAACACCTGCTTCCTTTATCCCTTCAGGTTCAGTGAATGTGATGGGCAGGGAGACAGAAAGGGGTGCTTTGTGGTGTTTGCCCCTCCTTTTTATAGTTTCAAAGTCCCTCTCTTGAAAAACATTTCCAGCTGGGTACCAGGAAACAAACAATCTATGTGAAATGATGTTCCCTGCTGGCTTTTTCACACACGTTTAAGCTTTCTTTGTTTTCCTCCCTGCTTGATGGCTCTGTTTAGAGTTTAAGTGCAAATTAAGCAGAGTACACATTGCTTTGTTTAGGACAGACATGTTTGCCAACTTCTTTTGGGGTAGGCCTGTGGAATTTGCAACACAGATTAATAACAGTTTCATGGAAATCTTATAACTTTTCATGCAATGTTGACACATATATTTTATCAGGATGACACTGACGAGCAAATGATGAGTTTTCAAATGATACCTCACAAGACATACTTTGTACAAATATTATTACAATAGTGTGTATGGTGTGAATATAGGGGTGTATTCTGTCACACATGTGTCCAGATAATAAGTAATATTTGCACAAAAAGAGGGAAGGAAAGGACAAGTTTAGTGGGAGTGAGAAAGGACAGAATGGCAGAGAGCAACTGGAACTAGGCAAAAGCACTGGGTAGGGCAGGTTGTTATCCACATAACAAATATCACAGGATCTTTTTCAGGGGAATACAGAATTGTGAATACAGAAATTTGGTAAACAGTATCAATAAAAAAAATATCAACACAATATATATATACATCAATACATCATATATATATATATATATATATACATCAATATATGCACATCGGTACTCCAGGCTGGTGTGGTGATGTAGACCCGAACCTCCAGCCTTCATCTTTCTGTCCTATTTTATAGGGAAAAGACCCCATGTAAGTCTATGGGTTTTTGCTCTGTCATGCTGCATCTGCATTCGGTGTGATCCTTAATCACCACATTGTTGCAAGCCTGATCAGATTTTGTTCTTTGAAGTGGGCTGATTCCAAAGTTATCAAGATGGGCTCCTCTTCGGCCAGTTGAGTGGTAAAAGTTATTATCTTTGCTCCTTTCTTCCTCCCTCAAATATTTTAGATGAGGCTAGTGTTCTCTTCTTCTGTTTCGACATCCCTTACTCAGACCAATTGTTCAATCACTCTCCCTGTCTACACCCACCTCAGTTATTCACTCTCCAATCACTCAGTGCCAACTCCTAGCTGAAGAATTCACATATTATTTTTAAAGCAAACATTATTTCATTTTTGCCAGTGTCTTTCACAGTGTGGCTTCTTATACTTAAAATAGGGTTTTTACAAATATATTGAAAGTGGGTAAAATTAACAAATAAAATGGTCAGTGGAGTGGTTTTACAAACAATTTTAAAACAAATAGAATTATAGAAAGTAAAGACAGACTTGAATTATTATGCAGTAAATGGATATTTTAAAAAGGCTGAAGTGAACATTTCAAAGGGTAAAATAATAAGAGTCAGTTGAGGTTTTAGTTTTTGATTAAAGTTACAATGTATTAGGCTGAAGTGCCTCTTGGTAGAAAGGGGGGGAGGGTATGTTTGTGGGTCTGTTCTTTCATGTATTTCATGAAAACAGGATTGGTCAACAAGGTCGCCTCAGAACCTTTCTCATACAACTGATGGGCAAGGTATGAAATTCCCCCGAGCACGGGGGAAAATAATCCAGGGAACTATGATTTTATTTAGCCCTGCAGTTTACCAGTGCTGATGGTCTTCAAATACTACAAATGAAAAGGAAGGACTTTCACCTGAAGTTCAAAGGATTGATATCTCGTCATGCAGAGATGAAAAATTGCTGGCAGAGGTAGGGTGCACATTAATAATGAAGAGAAAGACAAGATGGGGAAACATACTAGATGCTTTCTGGGCTCAAAATTGTAGCTGGCAGGTGATATATTAGCTCCACCTGGTGACCACCACTAATTCTACTAGAATCAGATACACGCCAGGTTGCATGAATAGAGAATTTCAGATATTGAACTAGAGCTGACTGAGCTAGTTATTTAAAGGGATTTAATCACTGCAAAGATATTCCTCAAGGGTTAAGTTATGCATGTCCAACTAGATGGACCTTGGTACCCGAGGACAGAAATGGGTCCCAGAAAACTGAGTCTAAGATATTATAATTTACTAATTCTTCAGGTCTCCTCAGCCAATACCAGTTCAGTCTCTCTTAGACTCACCTCTGCATCTGGTCTAATGTAAAGTACTCTAAATTTGAAAAGTGCTTTATAAGTGTGAGGGATGGGCCACACTTCTTCAAAATGCGAGTGTGGGAAGATTTTGGGCAAGGGGGTATCTGCCTAAACTCTTATGTCTCTGGATCCAAAACTGGAAGGAACTTATTTTTTCTAATTTGGATGTGCATGAAAGCTTGCCTGAACTGTTTTTGAGGTTTCATCTTTTTCTTTTGTTTTGTTTTGCATTTGAACCCAAATCCTTATAACCATAACAAACTTGATCTTAAACTTATTCTGAATGCTGCTGCCTGTTTGACACACACATTAAATTTATCATGATTTTCTATTTACCATTTGACTTATGAGGAAACACGGAGGGAACTAGACTGCAGAAGAGAAGAATGAGGAGGGATTTGATAGCGCCCTTCAACTACCTGAAGGGGGTTCCAGGGAGGATGGAGCTAGGCTGTTTCCAATAGTGGCAGATGACAGAACAAGGAGAAATAGTCTCAAGTTGCAGTGAGGGAGGTCTAGGTTGGATATTAGGAAAAGCTTTTTCAGTAGGAGCATGGTGAAGCACTAGAATGGATTACCTCGGGAGGTGGTGGAATCTCCATCCTTAGAGATTTTTAAGACTTGGCTTGACAAAGCGGTGGTTGGGATGATTTATTTGGGGTTGGTCCTGCTTTGAGCTGTGGCTTGGACTAGATGACCTCCTGAGGTCCCTTCCAACCCTAATCTTCTATTCTTCTATGATTTATCAATTACATAGTAGTTATATAAAATGATTAAATATGGTGTTGAAACTGAGTAAATACCATTTTATTGACACTGACTATTAATTATTATTATTAACTATTATTATTGCTTTGCAGTAGTACTTATCGGCTACAACCTTGAGTCCCCCATTGTACTAGGTGCTGAAGAGACATATAGAAACAATAGTCCCTATCCTGAAGAGTCAGTATTAGTTTAAATCCAGACATAACAGATGGGTGAAAGAGGGGAAAAAAACAGGTGGAGAATTAGAAAAGGGGATGAGATAACAGCAATACAAGTATGCTTGTTAGACATGGAGCATTTTTGTGTGGATTATTGGTTAATAAGCCAATCAGTAGCAATCATCACAGCTCACCACCAACGTTGACATCCATTGTCAGTTTGCAACATTCAATAGGCATCATGGCAGAAGTCTTTCATTCATAATCTTTTCAGAGCTCTTGACTATAATGGTGCAAAATGCTCTGCATAGGATATCCCCTGAAGACCACTCAGAAAGTTGAGATGATGTGGAATAGAGTAACTCCGTTGTTTAGCAATGCTTCTTACAGGAAGCAGAATACATCTGTGCTCTGTCATTGGAACTCTATTGTCTAACTCATTTCTAGGTGCAAGTCAAGGTGTTATTCTATAAAGATCATGATTTGGGTCTTGGCTACAACACAGGTTGCCTCTTTCTTCATGTGTTGCTTTGGCAGCTGAGATTGGCTGGGGTCTTGTGTTAACAGCTCCTGGATTGAAATGGGGAACTGGAGGCAAAGTGTTGACAATGGGCTACATCTGTGGTTTTTCAGACTGGAAATTTGTTAGCAGACCAACTGGATCAGGAAGATTTTTCTGTGGGGAAGGCTGAGTGTGTGCAAATGGATGAGATGAAGATGAGGTGGTTTTAGTTTGTTGGGGAGTGGAGGATTTGAATTGATAGTTTGTACTTAGGAAATGGTGTATATGCACAGAGAATGATGGGTAGGTGCTCCTGAAATAAAATGTAAATAAATAGAAATATGACTGTCCCTCATTGGAACTCAGCAGAACAATTGTGAGAACGAGGATAGCTCTGATGCGTGCACAGTGTGCAAGAATAACATGAGTGTTATTCTTATAATGTGATGCTACAAGACAGTATAGGACATTTAAAATAACTCACACGGGTATTAGCCTGCAGCTGTCAGTGGGACCACAGCAAGATCTGCTTTTCAAGCAAGAGAAAATGCACCAGAAGAGGGAGGAGCTGCTCCTGAGAGCCTAGCATTGCAGTGGAAATAAACAGACAAATGGAGTGGTTTAATGTGTCGGGGCCAGCTGCAGAATCCAGGGGAATGGGAATAGGAACTGCCCCAGCATCTGTGACCTTGACAAGCTCATCAGTCACTTTAACAAGGCCTGCACTTCTGTGCGGTGATTAGTGAAACTCCAGAATTGGATCTCGCTTGACTATTTTCTCCTGCTGAACTCCTCATTATTATAGGAACTGGAAAATGATACTTTATTTGCAGAACCTTCGAGAGAGGACACAGGGTGCAGACAAGAATGGCTCGCCTAGCTTTATTAAGGTTAGTCAGCTGGTATTTAAACATTTAGAATTTGATGGCAATTTCCCTCTGAAGAGGTGAGGTAAGGTAGATAGTGTATCTAGCACTGTAGGTCACTGGCCAAATCTTCCACTGTAGTCAATGAAAATGTTGCCAGACTGAAATCACTGCAGGGAACAAGTCAGTTTCTTAGGGCTATCCCCAGGCTGCTAGGGAGAGGGGTCTGCTAAAGGCTGTTAGAAATCAGGACAGGTCAGAACTCCCATATTTCCATAAACAATAGGCATGTTCGTACAAGGCCCGAGACAGGAGGGTCCTGGCGCCTGAGCAGGGCTCTTAGGCAGTGTTACTGCAATACCGATTAATTACGAATTACCCCCAGCTTCTTCCCCAGCTGTCTACTCGCAATTCCCAACCGCTCACTCCTGCACCGGCAAAGAGGAGAGGTTCCGAATGCCAACCCGAAGGGAGGAGGTGGCATCGAACTGGAAGTGGGAAAGAGCAGGCTGGGAAAGCTCCTGGTACCATACAGCACACAGGCAGTGGGATCCAATATCTAATGGACGGCTACATAAGTAGGAAGGGTTTATTTGACAGAAGGGAGGAAAATCCCCCGATCCCACTTTACTCCCACACTCTGTCTCCAGATGAGCTGCTTCCCATACCCTTAATCTATCTTCAGCCTCTCCGCTAGGCAGCGGGTGTGCTGAGACTATGGCCTGTCATGCTCGTTCACACAGCCCCTAGTACAACCACAGAACAAGAAGATGGTCCCTGCCCCAGCCAGATTACAATCTAAGTCAAGTGACAACAGGTGGTTCCAGACAGACTGACAAGGGAGTACAAGGAAACAGTGAGACAGTGTGAACGAGCATGACAGGCCATAAACCATTTTTATAAAGCAGTTTGTACAGTATTAGTGAGAAGTATGCGCATCCTTATTTATTTATTTATTGTCACCACCCTTTATTTTATTTGTATATATTTGTTATTTATTTTCATTGTGGTAGCCTCTAAGAACCCTTGTCCAAGGACCATGGTTGGTTCTGCTTTGAGCAGGGGGTTGGATTAGATGACCTCCTGAGGTCCTTCCAACCCTAATCTTCTGTGATTCTATGAACATAAATACCCAGCTCTCAATAAGTAGATCTCAAAGCATTTTACAAAGGAGTCTGTATTATTATCCCCATTCCACAGGTGAGGAAACTGAGCCAAAGAACAATGAAGTGAATTGCCCAAGGTCACCAAGAAGGCTAATTGCAGAATTGGAAATAGAAACCAGGTCTCCTGTGTCCCAGTCTAGTGCTCTGTGCACTAGGTCACATGGCCATACTGACAGATCCCACTTTTATCATCTCCTCTTACAAGAAAGTGCATTTGGTGTTATAGGAAACCATTTTTATAAAGCAGTTTATTTTCATTGTGGTAGCCTCTGCAGCTTAAACAAGCCTAGTTCCCTCAGCCTCTTCTCATAAGTCATGTGATCCAGCCCCCTAATAATTTTTGTCGCTCTTCGCTGGATGCTTTCCAATTTTTCCACATCCTTTCTATAGTGGGGGGCCCAAAACTGGACACAGTACTCCAAATGAAGCCTCACCAATGCCGAATAGAGGGGAATAATCCCTTCCCTCGATCTGCTGGCAATGCTCTTACTAATGCAGCCCAATAAGGCTTCTTGGCAATAAGGGCACACTGTTGACTCATATCCAACTTCTTGTCCACCATAACCTCCAGGTCCTTTTCTGCCAAACTGTTGCCTAGCCAGTCAGTCTCTGGTCTGTAGCAGTGCATGGGATTTTTTGGTCCTAAGTGCAGGACTCTGCATTTGTCCTTGTTGAACCTCATCAGATTTCTTTTAGCCAAATTTGCTAATTTGTCTAAGTCACTCTGTATCCTGTTCCTGACCCCCAGCATATCTACCACTCCCTCCAGCTTAGTGTCATCTGCAAACTTGCTTTAGGTGCAATCCACCCCATCCTCCAGATCATTAATGAAGATGTTAAACAAAACCAGCCCCTGCACCGACTACTTGAGTACTCCCCTTGATACTGGCTGCCAATTAGACATCACTCCATTGATAACTACCCATTGAGCCTGATGATCTACCCAGCTTTCTATCCATTTTATAGTCCATTCATCCAACCCATACTTCTTTAACTTGTTGATAAGAATACTGTGGGAGACTGTATCAAAAGCTTTCCTAAAATCAAGGTATATCACGTCCACCACTTTCCCCACATTCACAGAGCCAGTCATCTCATCATAGAAAGCAATCAGGTTGATCAGACATGATTTGCCCTTGGTTAATCCATGCTAACTGTTCCTGATCACCTTCCTCTCTTCCAAGTGCCTCAAAATGGATTCCTTGAGGACCTGCTCAATGATTTTTCCAGGGACTGAGGTGAGGTTGGCTGGTCTGTAGTTCCCTGGATCCTCCTCCTTCCTTTTTTTTGAAGATGTACACTATATTTTCCTTTTTCCCATCATCCAGGACCTCCCCCAGTCGCTACAAGTTTTCAAAGATAATGGCCTATGGCTCTGCAATCACATCAGCCAACTCCCTAAGCACCCTCGGATGCATTGCATCTGGCCCCATGGACTTGTGCATGTCCAGCCATTCATAATTTAACAATATGGAGTATGCTTCCCATCTGGAAATATGAAGATTATTAAAATGTCGGTGTTATCACTTCTCTTTCCTTCTTCTGTAAATTCTTTTCTTGGTTCTTCTTCAAAGATAGGAAACTATTCCAAGTGACTAGAAGGGACCTCCTGGGTCATTGAGTCTAGTTCCTTGCTATCACAGGAAACTTCATCATACAATCTGGCACATGGTCAAAAAAGAAAACTGTAATAGAACAGGTAATTGAACCTGGATCTTGCAGGTCCCACCCTAGAGCCAAAACCACTGGATAATCCTTCCTTTAGTGATTTGTTTGCTAAGTCCCTAAACATCAGAAACTACCTGTAATTAGGAATGCCTGGAAAATAGAAATTCCACTATGGGAAATTCTGATATTTTGATGTTTGTTTTAGGCGAAAAGTGAAAATATCAAAACATTTCACAGACTGAAACGTTCCAAACATTTTTCATTTGTAAAGGTAAAAATGCAGAATCCTGGACTTCGGACGGAAGAATCCCATGCACTGCTACAGACTGGAGACCGACTGGCTAGGAAGCAGTTCTGCAGAAAATGAACTGGGGGTTACATGGAGAAGAAGCTGGACAACAGTGTGCCCTTATTGCCAATAAGGCTGATGGAATATTGGGTTGCATTAGTAGGATCATTGCCAGCAGATCGAGGGAAGTGATTATTCCCCTCTATTCGGCACTGGAGAAGCCTCATTTGGAGTACTGTGTCAAGTTTTGGACTTCCCACTACAGAAAGGTTGTGGACAAATTGGAAAGAGTCCTGAGGAGGGCAACCAAAATTATTAGGGGGCTGGAGCACGTGGCTTATGAGGACAGGCTGAGGGAACTAGGCTTGTTTAGTCTGCAGATGAGAAGAATGAGGATGGATTTGAAAGAAGCCTTTAACTAACTGAAAGGGGGTTCCAGGGAGGATGGAACTAGGCTGTTTTCAGTGGTAGTACATGGCAAAACTAGGAACATTGGTCTCAAGTTGCAGTGGGGGAGGTCTAGGATATTACGAAAAACTTTTTCACTAGAAAGGTGATGTAGCACTGGAATGGGTTTCCTAGGGTGGTGGTGGAATCTCCATCCTTAGAGGTTTTTAAAGTGTGGCTTGACAAAGCCCTAACTGGGATGATTTAGTTGGATTTGGTCCTGCTTTGAGCAGGGGGTTGGGCTAGATGACCTCCTAAGGTCCCTTCTAACTCTAATCTTCTATGATTCTATGTTTCATTTTGACAATTTTTTTTTATCAAAATGAAACATTTTGATATTCTCAGAGTGAAATGGTTTGTTTAGATTGTCCTGATTGGAAATTCCACCAAAATCAAACTATTCCCATGGAAATTTTTGATTTTGATAAAGCCCTGATAACCAACAAAAGAATGGTACATTAAAAAATTTTTGAACAGCCATACTGTCATCTTGCCTGTCTGATTAATATGTATTCAGATTTCCCAAGTGTTTCTTGACTTGCCCTTTATTATTAATTTTATATGGTATTTTTTTCCATTCTCTTCATACAAACATCTTTACTTTATTTGCCTTGTTTGACAGTTTGCCATTTCAGCCCATTTTGAGGGCTCACTAATTTCATTCCCCTCTTCACCTTTAAAAGGTCTTGTTTAATTCTTTAACACTGCTCTTTTCCCTGAAAAAAACCCAACAACATATTGCTCCTACTCGCTCTGGCTAATGTGTATATTTTCAAAAACACATCTTCCCTTACTTTGTCGCCCTGCAAGTCAGCTAACCTGAAGAAGAGTTTTATGTAGCTCAAAAGCGTGTCTCTTTCACATACAGAAGTTGGTCCAATAAAAGATATTACCTCACCCACTTTTTCTTTCTAACATCCTGGGACTGACGTGGCTACCACAACACTGTGCAACTACATCTACAAACAACGAAATGTGAGTCATACGTTTTTATACAAGCAATATAATTTATTTGTGTCTGATGCCTATGCTATTTGTTCGAAAGCATATATAATTTTGAAAAAAAAAAAGATAAAGATTATCAGAAGAAATAATAAAGAAACTAGTGTGATCCAGGGAAAAATAAATAGTGAAACTTGGACTGAGAGTTTTAAGTTATCCTGCCTTCATGCGTTATCCAGTATCCGATGGGTTCTACTTTTTCTAATACCATGTGCTCGGGAGTGATTCTGTGTCACAGAAGCTGAGTTGTTCACAGATAGAATGCGCTGTTATTGTTGGCACATGCTGCTGCGTTTGACCAGGTGTGGCTCTGATTTTGCTTTGCCCTGTGTGCAGTTTGCCCTCCACCTTTCTTGAACCTCTCATATGTATGCATTGAAGCCGAGAGCTGAGCAAGAGTTCTCTGAGTCCTAGTCCACAGAGTGTCATAATGGCAACACCTAAGAAACCCATTAATATTTATGGGATGGGAAGAAATAAACCAAGCGCTCACTAGGTCTTTTCATAATTATTAGATTAAAACATTTTGGAAGGGTCAGTGTTAGAACAAATACAAGAAGGGCCTGAAGCGCTCATAATATAGAGTGTTTTATCAGGATCTTGAAGAATCATGCTCATTTCCTCCGATTCAAGTAAGCTTAGATTGGTTCCATTGTCCCTGCTTGAATCTAAGATATTGCTTTTTATCACTTTGTATTTATTTCGAATGTTTTCACAAGCTTGCAGATCCTTGCCATAAAATATCAGAAACAAGGTGATAATCATTCCAACCATGCATTTATTTTTTTTTCTCCAGAGAAACATTAGGCATTAGGCATATGACATTACCACATGAGCCTCTGACCACCATCCAGTGCATTTTTAATCACTCTTTTGTTTAATGGTTCCTTATAAGCATTTTGCCCCCAATCCTAAAAAGTATTTATGCTTCTAAAGAATGGAATTTAGGAACCTAAATTCCTTTGAGGATCTAGGCCTTTCTCCTCACTGAGGACCAGATTGTCCCATGCCGTGATGCAGGTGTATAAGGGGAACAAACAGCACTTGTCCTCTCTCCCTTATGCAGTCCATGCAAGGGCCAGGAAGAATTGAAATCCCTGCAGTCGTGTGTACAGTGACTCCTTCACTAGACCCCTCTATATAGTTCCACTGGGAGGAGAGTGAGAGAGAGGTCACAGCTGCCACCCTCTTCTACCCAGGTTCATCAGCAGGACTGGCACAGAGAGGCTGCTCCTTCCCACCTCTAAAAAGATGTATTAATGAACCCCTTCCCTGTAGGTGCAGGACAGTTCAGTCACGATGGCTCTTGGTGCTTCCTCTGGGGTGGGTGGGCTGCAGAGTCCTCAGTGCAGGGTTCTGTCTGCCAGGCATCATCTAGCCTTGTTATAATAGAACTCTGCAGTTCTGAATCATTTCCCCAGTGAGCGTCTCAAAGTGTTTTGCAAACAAATTTGTCATCCAGCTAGGTCCTCATACCATAGGTATCAGCACAGGATCTGAGTGCCTAATGGATTTGGCCTCACTAACACCCTTGTGAGGCAGCTAGGTAAATATTATTCACCCCACAGCTCTGAGGCTGGAGGATATTAAGTGATACACCGGTCAAGGAAAGGCAGTGCAGTCCTGTGTGTAGGTCATTGTTTTGGGATTCAGGAAACCTGGGTGCTATTCCTGGAACTGCCCAGCTGTGTGACCTGGGGCAAGTCACTTCACACCTCTGTTTCCCCACTCGTTGTCTATTTTATCTGTAAATTCTAAAACCAGGGGCTGTCCCTTCCCATGTTGTACGTAGCCCTGTTCTTGGTTAAGGTGTTTAGGTCTAACTGGAATACAAACAACTCTAAATATGTCAATGGAAAGAAAAGCTGTGTCTACTGACACCCAGTTGTATGCAGTAGTCACACGACCATCCTTTCTTCATCATTGTTTTAGTGATGACTTAGGGAGCTACAGTCACTTTGTGGCCTAGGAATAGTAGAATGTACCATTTTCCCAGCTGCCACAGAATTCTTCAAGCAGGACAAATCCGTTCAGTTTCAGTTCTGGCAATTCCAAGTGCTGTCTTATGCTCAGTGTCTCATCCAAATCAAACTGCCTCTCCCACTAGTCAGAAGATAATTGCAAAAGTAATGTGCATGAATTGCAAACAGAGGGTTCAAAGGCCTTGACTGTCAGTGCCCAGATTGCTGCTGCCATAAAAGACTCAGGGTGTGGCAACATTACAATCCTAGAAGTATTTTGCCTCTTCTGCTTTGAGCTGCTTGATTCCTTATTGTTAGAGCTTTTTTCTTTTAACTTCTGGCTGTGTACATTTGTCTCTCGGTTATCTCTAGAGTTACACTTGAAATCTGGTTGTTCACTTTATACTGTTTTTATCTGCTGTATCACCCTTACAAAATCAATCTGAAAATTTACCAGCTCAGGCACAAAATCTATTCACCTGCCCTTTACAGTGGTGATAGATAGCAATAAAAAAAAAAAACCTAATAATATTTTGCTCCTTTCCAAATAAATACCCAGGTGAGTTGTCTTTTGCCAAGTTGTACTATATATTTTTTTTCCAAATGTTTTACAGGTGCCACTGAGAATGAACCAGCTGATCTATGCATGGAGGAGCAACGTTCTTCTTCCCTCCACCACCCAAAAGACACTTTGCAAGGGCACAATCAGTATCTTGCTACCATCACATCACTGTTACCCAATTCTCCATCACTCCCACCACCCAAAATCCCCTCAAAGATATTTAAGCTCCTAACTTTTATTGATTTGAGGATCTGAGCCTTTGTTTGTGTTGTCTACCTGTAGTGTTTTGTTACAACATAGCCACCAATCTTGCTAAGAGCTGTGCTTGTGTGGATCCCTGTGCCTGCACACAGCCCCATTGACAACAGCACCATAGGGAATTGGGGAAGTAGACTGCAAGCTGTTTGGGGCAGGGACTGCCTTTTTAATAATTGTGAAGCACTTAGTACAATGTGCCCTGATCTCTGAGTTTAGCTTGTTTACCCTGTCAAATCAGTCTGCTTTCTCTAGTTCATTCTGATTTAAAGAATCTAACATTCCAAACAGTAATACTGGGGGAAGCATTTTAATTTTCAAAGTCAGGCAATGGAAGATGGGACTTTCAAAAATAAATACATCATATAATCATGGAAGTGTAGGACTGAAAGGGACCTTGAGAAGTCATCATGTCCAGTCCCATGCACTGTGGCAGGACCAAGTAAACCTAGACCACCCGTGACAGGTGTTTGTCCAACTTGTTTTTAAAAACTTCCAGAGATGGAAGCCTATTCCAGAGCTTAACTACCCTGATATTTTGAAAGTTTTTCCTAATATCTAACCTAAATCTCCCTTGCTGCAGCTTTTCTTGTCCTACCTACAGTGGATATGGAGAACAATTTATCACAGTCTACTTTATAACATTTGAAGACTGTTATCAAGCCCCTCCTCAGTCTCCTTTTCTCAAGACTAAACATGTCCAGTTTTTTTAACCTTACCAAATTCCTAAAGTATGGCACCCAGAATTGGACACGCTATTCCAGTTGAGGCCTCACCAGTGCCGACTAAACCAGGAAAATGACTTTGTGTGTCATACATACAAAACGCCAGTTAAAATACCCCAGAATGATATTAGCCTTTTTCACAACTGCAGCACATTTTTGACTCGTTCAGTTTGTGATCCATATAATGACATGAACCTTTTCAGCAGTACTACCACCTAGCCAATGATTCCCGGTTTTGTAGTTGTGCATTTGCTTTTTCCTTTTTAAGTGAAGTACTTTGCACTTGTCTTCACTGAGTTTCATCTTATTAACTTCAGACCAATTCTCCAATTTGTCAAAGCCATTTTGAATTTGAATCCTATCCTCCAAAGTGCTTGCACCCATCCCAGGTTGGAGCCATCTGCAAATTTTCTAAGCATACTCTCCACTCCATTATCCAAGTCATTAAAGAAAATATGGAATAGTATAAGATCCAGGAGAGCCCCCCTCTGGGATCCCACTAGATATGCTCTCCCAATATGATAATGAACCAGTATCTACTTTTTTGAGTATGATCTTTCAACCAGTTGTACACCCACCTTATAGTAATTTCATTTAGACCACATTTCCCTTGTTTTCTTATGTGAATGTCATATGGGACTGTGTAAAAAGCCTTATTAAAATCAAAATATAGCATGTCTACTGCTTTCCCAATCCACTATGCCGGAAACCCTGTCAAAAAAGGCAATCAAGAAGAATGTTGGTTTGGCATGATTTGTTCTTGATAAATCCATGTTATTACCCATAACCCTATTTTCCTCTGCATGTTTACAAATTGATTGTTTAATAATTTGTTCCAGTATGTTTCCAGGTATCGAAGTTAGCCTGACTGCTCTATAATTCCCTGGGTTTTCTTTGTTCTCCTTTTTAAAGATAGATACTGTTTGCCCTTCTCCAGTCTTCTGTGACCTTACCCATCCTTCAGGAGTTCTCAAAGATGACTGTTAATGGTTTCAGCTAGTTCCATAAGTACCTTAGGACGGATTTCATCAGGCTCTGCCAACTTGAATACAGTAAACTTATCTAAGTGTTTTTTAGCCTGTTCTTTCCATATTTTGGCTCTCATTCCTTGTCCCTTGTTGTTCCTATTAATTGTGGTGAGTATCTGGTCACCCTTAAGATTTTAGTGAAGATGGAAGCAAAATAGGCATTAAACATCTCAGCCTTCTTGATATAATATATTAAGTAGCAGAACAACACTTTCCTTTATCTTTCTCTTACCCCTAATGTATTCAAAGAACCTCTTCTTATTTTCTTTTATGTCCCTTGCAAGGTGTAACTCATTTTGTGCCTTTGCCTTTCTGATTTTGTCCCTACATGCTTATACTGTTCTTTTATACTTCTCCTTAGCAATTTGTCCTTGTTTCCACTTCTTGTAGGATTCCTTTTTGATTTTCAGGTCATTAAAAAGCTCCTGATGGAGCCATACGGTCCTCTTACTAATCTTTCTATCTTTCCTTTGCATCAGGATAGCTTGCAGTTGTGCCTTCAGAAAATGCCAGCTGTCCAGAACTCCTTTTTCCTTTAGATTTCTTCCCATGCGACCTTACCTACCAGTTCTCTGAGTTTATTAAAATATGCTTTTTTAAATTCAATTGTCCTTATTCTGTGCTTCTATCACTCCTTCCTTTCCTGAGAATCATGAACTTTATCATTTCATGATCATTTTCACCCAAATTGCCTTCTACTTTCAGATTTGCTACCAATTCCTTCATATTGGTAAATAAATAAATAAAAGCCAGCTAACTGTGTTGATGACACCATGGTTGCTGTACTGATGTGGAAATTTGAATGAATGAATGAAAGTAACATTTATTCTATCTTTATATTAAATCAGCCTCACTAATCAGTAGTTTTCTTAAAGTGTAAGCAAAGTTTAAATTCAGCATGGCCAAAGTCAGCAAAATCAGAATGGTCAGATGGCTATAACATTAAAAAAAAGTTAACTATCCCAGCTCAAGTCCTAATAAGGTGGAATCCACATCAGAAAACTACCGGTATGTTTGACACATTTGACAGCAGGTGCTCCAAAGAAAGGTTTAGGCTTAATTGAGCATGGAAAATGAACAAGCATCACAATGTACTGTCCTCTAGTTAAAGGTTGATATGCTCCGGTGAAGCCAGAGACAGAATTTACCTTGTGGAAATGTCACTATCTTACACTACAAGGGAACTGTGGTTTAAAAAGCAAAAACAAAAAAACCCAACAACAATATGGTAGAAATGGCTCCTCGTTGGAGAAGAGACTGACAGCTCTACCCTTTCCACTGCACACAATGATTTTGCTTCAGTGCACAACTTGCCAGCTGTCTAAGTCAAACATGCAACTGAAGGAATAGCATTCCTCTGAATGTGCTTAACTCTAGGGTTCATTCTGATCTGCTAACAATTAAGACAAAGAATTAAACCAATTGGAATCACATGGAGTGTTGCAGATATAATATTTTTGTTCATCTGGCATTTGCCTTATAGCCAAAAAGATTTATACAAATATTTTAGTTTCATTTCATGGGGGGGACCGGTGCCCATAGATTTGTGAAACTTCTGTAACATGATACATATAGGACTCATACTTTTTCACTGTTGTACTCATGGGGGTAGGGATTTCTTGGGCCCATTCAAGGTTTAAAAAGTTTTAAAACCCTTGTTTATTATCCCAGAAAAGTGTAGTTCAGAGTTTTGTGTCGAGTTATCACAGGCATACACCCATTTAGAGCTGGTTGAGAATTTTATTACTAAATATTTTTTGTCAGAAAATGTAGATTCATCAAAACTAGAACTGTTTGCAAGAAAGGGTTGCTTTTAATGAATCTCTTGATTAGAAAATTAAATTTAAAAAAAGGTTTTAAAATATCAAAATGTCCAATTTTGACATTTTCAAAATGAAAAGTTTTAGGTTTTGATTCAAAACAACTTTTCATTTTGAAATATGAGATCAATTGATACTAAAAATGTTATTTATTTAAAAAATTTCAATATTGAAATGAAGTGATTAAAAATTATGGAAATGAAGTATTTCAAGTGACCCGATCCAATTTGTTTTGGGGGAGAGGGAGGAGAGAGGAGATTATCAGTTTGCAAAAATTTCTAAGATTTCAATTTTTTGTCCTCCTTTGGGATGGCAAAAAGTCTTGAAATCTCAAACTCTCATGGAATGGGAAAATCATTTCCTGCCCAGCTCTATTCCCATTACACCAATTGCATTAAAAATCTTTTACTATTCATGTATTTAATTAGATTTTAAATAATTGAAAGATGCTTGTCCAAGACTTTAGGTGCCCTAACACCCCATTAACAATAGAAGGAAATCCCAGTAACATTAAAGTATTCATTTCAGCAAAAACTCAGACAGATAGGAACCTACTGCGATTCCTTTCCAGCCTTTCTTCTTTATGAAAAAAGAAAGGGAAAGGAAAGAAGAAGAAAAAAGAAAGGGAAAGCCATTAACTAATTTGAAACGTAACAAGTAATGCTTCCATTTTAACAATTTCTCTTATTCCTTCCCCTGTGGTTGTAGAAGGTCTTTTACAAGGGGGGGAAAAAGTCCGTCACCTACAGTCCTTCAGGTGATATTAAGAAAAGTTATTAACTGACCTTGTTGAGAAAAAGAAAAAAATTCAGTGCAGAAGGTCTTGAGCTGTTGTTGAAGTTTGATCCTGTTTTTTTAAAGATAAAACATGAGAGATGCACATGTGTGGGGAGATGAAAACAGAACATGTAGTTTTGGCCTTCGTGTTTTTCTTGTTTGCAGCCTATCTGCTGGGTAGTTATAAGCACCACACCCACTGAGACTTATCCACTTACCAGTCACTTCACAACTTACTAGACCTGAACTTTTAGGAGGCAGTCTAAAGGCAGCATTCACAGCTTGCCTTTTTCGTATGTCAGTGTGCATGGGGTACATCTGACTGGGCTAGCTTAGGCAGACAGTTTATCAGACAGAAGTCAAAAAGAGCGAGAGGAAAAAAACGGAATAAAATGGGGAAGGAAAAAAGGCACCTTTATGTTGGCAAAATAATAACAGGAACTGCAAGGTCACATCCCAGGTATTGTTGAGGATTTATCCCAGCCCTACGGAGGGTGTGATATTCCTTCTCCTTGCCCAGTCTGGCTGTGTATGTGGTTGCAGGGAGCTATCCTCTGCTAGCTGCTCCGCTGTGGGCAGGCAGAGCCAGAGGAGCTCTTACCCTGCTCTACCAGGGTTCACATGGCAGGGCAAGAAATAAAGTAATGGAGCAGCCCCTACTACTCTCCTTCCTCCCTACAATTCAGCAGATGACCAGTGGGGGAGCTGCTGAGCAATTGCAACAAGGACAAGGCAGCAGCTGATCAAAGCCCTCACATCAGAGCAGCTCCAGGTACTGCATGTGCTGACAATACCTAGTGACGGGTGTTAGGTCCCCCTCCCTCCCTTCTTGGTTTGCTGACAGAAGCAGTAATCCAGAGTCCAGCAGCAGGCAATTCGATGGGTTTATTGGGGTAATCAAGCTAGCATTCCAGTTCTTTACACCAGTACTTTTCCTTTTTCCCACCTTACTTTTTGTTTGAACACAGTTTTTATAGTGTACCTTAACCAATCATCATCTTAAAAATAGTACAAGGTATTTTTTTAACCAATCCTAACATATTGTAACATAATTTTTAACCAATTATGCCCACCACCTTCACTGATTACAATGCGTTAGGCAACAGACAGAGACAATTAAAGAATCAGATGGAAATTATCAGAAAAGTGGGTACCATCATGACTAAACAATATGAAGTGTAGGTTTTACAGCCACAACTGTTGGCAAGTGTTTAAAAACCAGACAGAATGCTATCAAACAAAGTTTTTTTAAGCATTTTAGGGTCTCTTCTTTATCTGGAGGCGTTAGACTGTATCGCATTCTAAACAGCCTGGTACTACCTTGTTTTAATGTAATTTGTTTGGAATGTGTGGATGTGACCCCAGGCTTCCCAGTTTATGGCTGCCTCTGTTGCTTATTCAAAGTACAAGGCCTTAGACTGTTACAGTGAGAAAAGGCCCATAAGCAGGTGGCCTGAAATTTTAATTCTTTGATTTTATACCCCTGTAACTAACTAACTAAAAATATACTTAAACATCATAGGCCTTTACAGGCAGGCCTAAATGTCTATGTTCTTAGACTGGGGCTGACTGAAGTACTTCAGTTTAAAAATCAGAGGGCGGTGGCGCAGAATCCTAGAAGATGAGGGTTGGAAGGGCCCTCAGGAGATCATCTCGTCCCACCCCTGCTCCAAGGATGTGGGGGGGCATGTTTAAGGTCATAATCAAATGCAAATATTCTTCTCAACTGTCACCTTCAGAGGTCACAATCATTGTAGAGCATCAAAGACCACAGGTTGGACACAGCATTTAGACCTCTTCAGTGGCTGTATCCGCCCAAATGTACCATGTTTCATTACTGAGCCACAGAGAGCAAGCATAATTTTTTCGGGCCCAGGACAAACTTATAACACAGGCCCTCTCCCACACTCATACCACAATCCCTCATCCCATACATACAATCTCATGAGCCATGAAAAAAAAATGTGTCATGGTAATGGGGGTTTCCGGCCTGGGCCAGGCCCCCCAGAACCCCAATGTGGCCACACAGAGATTGCCAGAGATTGTGTCTGAGCTCATATTTTTGATTACAGAGCACTGAATGTGTTCATATAGCTTTACAGACATAGAAAAGACAAGTTTCCTACCTTCAAGTGACTACATCCTAATTTACACAAAGATCATAGAGAGACAAAGTGAGAGAGGTAACATCTTTTATTGGACCAACTTCTGTTGCTGAGAGAGAACAGCTTACGGGCTACACAGGAGTGTTATATGTAGCCCATAAGCAGTAACTATACTTCTGTACTCAGCACTGGTGAGGCCCCAGCTGGAGTACTGTGTCCAATTCCTAGGAGAGCAACAAAATGATAAAAAGTTTGGAAAACATGAGCTATGAGGAAAGATTAAAAAACCTGGGCGTGTTTAGTCTTGAGAAGAAAAGACTCAGGGGGACCTGAGAACAGTGTTCCAATATGTTAAGGGCTGTTATAAAGAAGACAGTGATCAATTGTTCTCCATGTCCACTGAAAGTAGGACAAGATGTAATGGGCTTTATCTGCAGCAAGGGAGATTTAGGTTAGATATTAGGAAAAACTTTCTAACTGTACATGTAATTAAGCTCTGGAATAGGCTTCCATGGGATTCCCATCAGTGGAAACTTTTTAAAAACAAATTGGACAGATACCTGTCGGGGATCATCTAGGTTTAGTTGGTCTTGCCACAGTGCAGGGGGCTGGACTTGATGACTTCTTGAGGTAAATACTGTGAAGCTCCCCCTAGACCAGCACACACCAACTGAAAGTGGCACCAGGCCCTGCAAGAACAACTGATGCAAAGACTGCAGAAATCTTTCCACTGCTGCAATGATCAACACCCCCGCAATGCACCTGTCAAGATACATAGGTCCTCTACATGCCTATCACAACATGTGGTGTACCTCGTCCAGTGCGTCAAACTCCTCAACAACAACTGTATGGATGAAACCAGACAATCACTACACTCTCAGATGAACTCACACAGCAAAATGATAAAAGACAAAAACACCCTGTTATCTGTGGGTGTACATTTTTCACAAAACAATCACTCCATATCTGACCTATCAGTCCTCATCTTCAAAGGAAACCTGCACAACACTTTCAAAAAATGAGCGTGGAAGCTCAAATTCATATCTTTGCTAGACACTAAAAATCGTGATCTCAATGAAAACACTGGATGAGTGCCTTATTACCACAGTCTATAACCCACAAGTCTTCCTTTTTGTCCTACAACTATAAGAGTGTTAAGAGATCACTTCACCTTGAATAGTCCCTTTGTATATGTATTTGTTAATTATTTATGCTAAACTATCTGTTCAACCTTGTATTTAACTGTGACGCTCAGAGTACCTTTCCCAGACCCGAGGAAGAGCTCTGTGTAGCTCAAAAGCTACTCTCACCAACAGAAGTTGGTCCAATAAAATATATTACATCATCCAGCTTGTCCCGCTAATATCCTAGGACTGACATGACTTCAACAACACTGCATACAAAGATAACACACAGAAAGCAGTGTTAATGCAAGGCAGTATGTAGGCATCACCCGATACAAGGAGGCTGGTTGGAAATTTTCTACTGAAGCTGTTCTTTGATGAGAAATTTGTGTGAACACTGTCTGCTTTCCATGACTGTATGCAGTGTTGTTGTTGCTGTGTTGCTTGCAAGATGTTAAAGAGACAAGCTGGTCCTTTTATTGCACTAACTTCTGCCAGTGAGAGAGCCAAGCTCTGGGAACTGCATGCAATCATGGGAAGCAGACAATGTTCACACACATAAAAAAAAAAGTTGAAAACACAATTTCTCATCAAAAACCAGTTTCAATAGATTAATCTACACCCTGATCAACGTAAATTATACCCACCTAAGTGCAGGTGTAGACAAGTACTACCTCTCACAGAGGCAGCAGTTATTAAGCTGATGGGAGAGCTTTCTCCCATTGTCTTAAAGTGTTTTCACCAGAAGCACTATGGCAATGCAGCCGCATCAGCGCCACTGTAAATGATGTAGTGTAGTCATAGCCTTAATCAGAGTGTCACAGCTAAATACAAGGTGGAATAGATAAGTGGTTAATACATATTTCAAGTAGGGTGAGCAGATGTCCTGATGTTATAGGGACAGTCCTGATATTCTGGGCTTTTTCTTATACAGGCGACTATTACCCTCCACCCCTCCTGATTTTTCACACTTGCTATCTGGTCCCCTTAATTTCAAGAGACCATTTAATGTGAAGTGGCCCATTAACACCCCTCCAGTCATAGGGAGGAAAGGAAGGTGGGGGGAGGAAGCAGCTGAGGGGGGGGGGGGGGCGTGGACAGTGGATTACAGATTGCTGTAATAAGGAGAGAGATTCCCAGGCTGCTGTCTTTGCTTAATAAAGCTGAATGTTGTCAACTTAAAAAGTCAGAGCTCACAAGAATGAGCAAGCATTCTGTGGGCATCAGTGCTGTTAAACCACAGCTGCCTGACATAGAGTCCTATCAGCTGGTAGAGCTATATCACAGGACTTTACAGCATCCTCTTAAAGGCAAAAGAGAAAACAAATAAAGAAAGAGTTTTTCTTCTCCCTGCTTCACCATCCCGATGTTTAGTTTGGTCATTTCTTTTCATCTGTTCGAGAAAAACCACTTCTGGGCAGGGCATCTTTATAGCAGGGATCATTAGTTTGAAGCAAGGCAAACGGAAAATGGAGAATTTGTATTTCAGTCTCAAAGCAGATCAAAGGAAACTTTCCTAGGGCAAGGAGCTGTTGTCAAGTTTGTCCTGAAGAAAGGAAAATCATTAAAGAGGATTATATATAATGGCAGCTCTCAACCTTTCTTTCAGCTTGTGTATCCCTAGGCAATACTTCAGTGTGACTGATTGTGAAAGCCACACGCCTACAAAAAAGGCATATATTCACTTACATCTTTCTACAGACATTCAGTACAGAGACTGGGGTTTTGTTTTATTTTTATTTTTTATACTCACACATACCCTAGTTAAAAAAAATCCAAGTCGCATTTCTTTCTTTCAGTCTACCAAGGGAGAACATTCACTGAATTCAGCCAAGAATGTCTTTAATTTGGATGATCACAATATCTACCCCATGTCCTCTCCTCGATGGGTGTAATTAGAGCTCTTTGGAATTTCTCAAAAGATCAACATTTTAGGAAGATTTTTCATGAAAAGCGTTGACTATATGTCTGTTGGCGAGCTCTAGGGGTAGTGATTAGAGGCACATTGATTGATGGTGAGACTGCTCAGTGGTTTTATTAACTGCAGGAGCAACCAGATCAGTCTTAGTCTGCTCAGGCATCTGAACCATCTAGACCACATTTAGCATGTTTGTCAGAAATGGTGTAGCTCTTAATGCTAGCTTTTTGTTGAAGGGACTCTTTTTGTTCTGAGTTTGTACAGGGCCTAACACAATAAGGTCCTGTACCATGACTGGGGTTCTTAGACACTGCCACAATACAAATAATAATAATGAATAATAAGTAATCTACCAATTAGTAAAATATTTTAATTTCTTTTGTCCTAGCATTTGTAGGTACGCCAAGAAATGCACCAAGTCATTCTGTATATGATAAAGGAAACCCATTCAAAGGGCTAGTTATTATCTTTCTGAAAATAAACATTACTTACTGTTCCCTTGATGTACACATATGATAAAAATTATGTTTTTTAAGAGCAGGTAATTCCATTCTCTTTATTTAAGGGGAACAAAAGGGATTGTTTTGTGGCTAATGCCCAGGTCTGAGAGTCAGATTTGTTCTCTTTTATCAGCTCCTCAAGCTTGTTGTGTAACGGCAGGCAAGTCATTTAATCTTGCTCTAGCTCAGTTTCCTCATATTTAAATGGAGATAATAATATATTCCTCAAGGATGTGGTATGAATCGGTATTTGATAATATTTGTAAAGTGGTTTCAGCTCCTGAAAAAGTGTTATTAAAGACACATCATTATGATATATGCTAAACAGATGCACATTTTTACTCCAGAAAGCTGCTTCTTGGAATTTCACACAAATACAATTTGTTGTTAAGTATGTTGCTGAAGAATGTTGTTACTGCTGCCAGGTTATTACGACTGGTCAGTGCTTCTATTCTCGGAGCTCCAATGTTATCAGCACTAGCAGATAATGCAGCCTGATAATTCAGCAGACCTCGATGTTACTCATAAAGAAAGACCACAGCCATGGTTTGGTGACAAAGACATTTGGCCATGTTTATTGTCCTCAAGGCATAGTCCTAGAGTTCTATAGGCACTATAGGTACACTAACACATGAATGCCCCGTGGCATGGAGCGGCTCAGTCAGCATCAGGAATTTCTGCTGTCCCCTTGGACACACAAAGAGTTAAGGCTAGATACTCTGACATTTATAGACCGAGACAAACACCTTATGTGTTTCATGACATCTGCTTGTTACCCTCCTTTATACCTTACTCCAGATGGCTTGGGCAAAACATCTTTGTTCATCACCTCTGTCAAACCCTCTTATCTTGTGTCAGGTCAGGATGTAGCTATGTTAATCTTTTGGCGTGTGTTCACACACATACCCAGTATCTGTGGCTTTTTAGTAGTGCCTATCTTTTAACAATGCTATCAGTACCTTTGCCAAGGTCATGTATCTGACAGAGAACTTGTAAGCATTTACTTTACTATATGGCCTGACTGTGCTGACTGTGGTTCAGGCCTCAGGTCTTGCACCAGGCCCAGTGCTCCAGGCTCTCTCTCTCCTACATGGTTTAATTAATTACGAAACTGAAACCCCAGGAAAAACTAGACCTAGAATATAGGACACGTTGAACATTTCCAGCCAGGAAAAGAAGTAACATGAATAAATAAGGTTCTCTTGCAAAAAAAAAAAAGTGACTATATTAAATGGGTACCTGTTTTCTGCATCTACTCAAAGCATAACAGGCAGTATGTTCTAGTGGGGAGAGCTAGAAAAGAGCTAGAAAAGAGCTGTTCTGCCATTGACCTGCTATGTATGTCACTTCACTTCTGTGCCTCTGCTTGCCCTTCTACTCTTTGTCTGTTTACACTGTAAACTCTTTGGGACAGGGACTGTCTCTTACTATGTGCTTGTAAAGTGGGGCCCTAATTTCGAATGGATACTCTTAAGGCTACCCTAATTATAATTACAATGACTAATTATAATGAGGCAGAGCTATATTTTATAGATCTGGATATATAAAACTCTTTAAAAACAAGGCATTTAAATGCTGAATTTTATAAATACAACGACACACGCAAATGCATTGGTGTGTTGTTAGAGGTCACACATCTGCTACTGGGAGGTCATTGTTTAGGTCTGGTTTTGAAATACTCTCTTATATAAGCCCCTTTACAGCTGGGCAATGTTGGAGTTGAAAAGAGCAGAATGATATAAGGTTCCCATCACAGCCTGCTTTGGAGAGACTCCAGTTCATTGGAATTCCATATGCTTCTGCATTTCCGCGGGAACAGAAGACAGCTGTGCATAGCAGCAGATGGTGAACACCACTTGTCAAACCCTGGTGGCTAGTTTAATTGCCCCTGTCCACTTATTTGAGATAGTGGGATGTAAGTAAAGTAATTGAACCTACTGCATCCCTCTCTGAGCTTACCATTCTGCCAGAAAAAATAGATGTAAATAAGAGAAGAAACTTTTAGATTCTTCTGATGCAGCCCGCAAATAAAAAGAGAAAGGGGAGGAGAAAGAAGAATTTTATGATTTAATCGTGGAATTGGAGGCTCACCTTTAACTTTCATGAGTCAGCTGTGAGTGTCTTTCAAGTGATGGGATCCTCAACAGCAAAGTTAGAGCATGAGTGTCTAGGACATTTTGTAAAACTGCAAAACATGTCAGTAGATTTAATAAGCAGGGATTATCTGGCCTCCTGCCATTCCCATCTAATTTGCTCAGTGCATGTGTCTGGTTCCCACCTATTAATGGGACACATCAGCCAGAAGAAGGGGAAGAAAACATCACTTTAAACTGAGATATCAACTTTTACTTCATCTGGTTTCTTTATCGGAGACTCCCCCTCAATGAGTTAGACACCTTGCAGCCTATTTTTCCCTGGGGCAGGGAGCTGTGGGTGTTAAATTAGATTACTCAAAAATTTTCCATTGTTATTCTTTTAAATGGAAAATTGTATTTTCCACTAGGCAAGCATTTCTGCAGTGTCTAGAGCCCTCTTTTCTTTCTACTTTTTTTTTTTTTTTAATTTTCATTGGAACTCCAAAACCTGGAAAACCAAAATATTTCATCTGAAAACTAAAACTAATATTTTGGCTCCAATTTTTTTTTTAAAAAGTGTATTTTCAGTTGCCGAAAACCAAACACCTTTTGCTTTTGGGAGTTTGGATTTTTTTTTTTGTAATTTCAACTGAAATTTCCCAGCGGGGAGAAAAGATCCCAATTTTTAATGAGTTCTAATTTTAAGAGTGCATTTTAAGGGGGAAGGGAGAGCGAGAGCGAGAGAGGAATAGACCAAAAGAGGGAAATGCTGACAGAGGGAAAAAGAGAGGCTGTGACAAGCATTGGAAATAGGGTGACCAGATGTCCCAATTTTATAGGGACAGTCCTGATATTTGGGGCTTTGTCTTATATAAGTGCCCATTAAACTCCACCCCCTGTCCTGATTTTTCACACTTGCTATCTGGTATTGAGAGAAATGAGAACAAAGATGAAAATAAGGGCCTGGTAGGTAAGGATGAGGGGTGGAAAGAGAGAGGAAGCCAGTCAAGTGTCAGTTTGCTTGTAATTCAATGATTGTTTAAATCCATGTCTATTAGCCTGTGTTTCTAATGGCATTCACAGGGGTGTTTTACTCCTCTTGATGTGTCATTGTAACTCTCAGTAAGACTGATTATAAAAACATCACCTCCTTGGGGCAATCTCCCTACGTGTTTGTACAGTACCTAGCTCAATAGGCCCTGATCCTTAACTGGGGGCTTTAGGCACTTCTGCAGTACAAATATTCAATATTGCGGCTCCATTTTCTGTCATTTGTTTCCCATTCTAATGCCAGAGTTGGTTGCTTTTCTGCTATGTAAAAGCAGACCTTTGGGGCCTTGCAGGTCAGCTTCCGGTTGGAGGAGAAATCAGTGACGTAGAGTCTAGGTATATTCTGAGTGTAACTTGTTTTATTGACACCTGTACATCGGTGCAACAATGAGAGAGCCAGGTAGCATGCAGGGCAATCCCTTCCTCCAGGAATTTCAGACTAACACCAATGTCCAGTTCCCAAGGTGCAATTCTACCTCAAGAATTGACTCTAATCACAGCCCAAGGTAGAGAACAAATTGTCCTGCTACTCAAACAGCTCGCTCGCTCTCCTAAATCTGCCTCTAAACCAAAACCTTCTCTAGCCCAAACTAAGAACAATACCTCATATCTTCCCAAGAGTCTAAGCTTGCTTAGATGCTAAGAAAAATGATTTAAAAGACTGTATATAATAGCACCACTTGGTGGTGGCTCCATAACAATAGAAACTATTACATGATTGAAATAAGTGGAGCTGTCCACTTCTATCATTGGCAAATGTGGATCCCAAGGTCAAGTATAATTGTTTCAAATATTTGGATATTGCAAGAAGAACTCTAATGTCCACCCAGAGAAAATGCAAGGCAGAAGTTGTTATAGGTTAAGAATAAAGTGCCTCCTGTGGTGGCATTAATATTGGTTTCTATCTTGTAAGAATAAACGGTGGGG
Source organism: Emydura macquarii macquarii (assembly GCF_026122565.2). Lineage (NCBI taxonomy): Eukaryota > Metazoa > Chordata > Testudines > Chelidae > Emydura > Emydura macquarii. Next base: position 6,609,852 of record NW_027133251.1, on the reverse strand, counting down.
AATTCTTGCTCTTCTTTTCTTTTAATCCTTCAGCGATCAGAGAAACTTTTTTATGCCAAAGACTGATGTGTGTTAATTCCCTCATAAGCTTGTATAAATATTATATTAACCAAATTACAGGGAAAAATATGTGCTGAAAATTTAAACCCTTATCACGTTTTATCATAATCTGTCCAACCGTAACAGTTTTTATGTCATTCCACCCTGGTGAGTGATTTCAAAAGGTAATGGATAGATAATTATATGGCAGGATGCATGAAAATGGTGATTCTTTTTTCTAATCTACTAAGCTATACTAATTGGTATATATTCCTTACTGCTTCGTGCTGTTTCCTTTAAGTGGGCTCTGGCGGAGTAATAGTAATAATTAATAATATATTTTACTTCTGTAGCACTTTCCATGCAAAGGATGTCAAAGTATTTCACAAACCTTAGTAGTTTCAGCTTTCAAACACCCCTGCAAGGAAAGTCAATATCATCATTTGTAGGGCGCGCAAGAATATTGTGATGCGAATGTCTTATAAATGGCAATGGCTAAGCCTAAGTTAGCATAAGTTAACAACAGCTAGGCCCAAAACGACCCAGCCATGAGCTCAGGAATCATGCTAACCGCAGAGCTGGTTTAAGGCAGCTAAAACCCAGCTAAGGCAGTAAACAAGTAAGCACAGTTTATTATTGATTGGATCTTAGGAAATTACCAATGTAAGGAGAATAATAAGTGTCAATCCCCAATCCCCAAGTGGATTAAGAAGTAACCAATAAGCATATTGCTAGGATAGGGAGAGGGTTATATTATGACCAGGGCTGACGCCCTGCCACAGAGTTCTCCGTAGGCCTCTTGTGTGCACGGATGGTGCTTCATGAGGCAGGGCCACTCCTGGTGCAACTCGCTTACTGGAAGGAAATGGGCTCCCCCTTCCTGATTGTGGTAAGCGCCTGATTTGTACCTCTAAGCGCTCGCATGCTGTAGCAGCCGTTTAGACTAATCTGTACCTCTAGCAGCTTGAGTGTTGCTTAAATAAACTCACTGTGTGGGCATTTCCTCGTCCGACTGCTCTTTCTCAGCACTGAGATCTCAAACCACGAACCCTCTGTCTCAGCGGAGCACATCATCCTCTTTGTACAGCTGGAGAAACTAAAGTCACAGCAAGGCTAAATGACTTTCTTAAGGTCATAGAGGGAGTCTGGAATATATTTTAGATATCCAAGGATGTGGTTTTATCACACTTCCAAATAAGTAAGTAAGTAAATAAATAAATATCTGTTAATTACCTCCTAACCATTTGTTCCAAATGACTCAACCATTTGTTCCAAATGACTCAACCCAGGGTGTTTCCAGGTCCAATCATAGATTTTGTTAGGTCCTGTGCTCCATAAAACATTTTAAGTCCTTTCCCTACCTCCTTCTTCATGTCCTAATACCCACAACGTTGACCACTTAACCATGTTTGCACTTGTTTTGTGTTCCCTTTCATAGACTAACTTCTGCCAGCACAGATATTGGCAGCTAGTGATTGCAGAGCTCCTCCTCCAAAATATTCAGGGAAAACAAATTTGCAAATTCCTTTCTGTGCTCCTTTTATCATTTATTATTTGTATTATATTAGAACCAGGGAGCCCCAGTCATGAGTCAGCAGTCCATTGTGCTAGGCACTGAACAAATAGAGAATAAAGAGAGAGTCCCTGCCCCAAAAAGCTGCATGAGAAACTTGAAAATAGCAAAAATATCCTAGGGTTTTTGATCAATCACAATTAGACAGCAGTATTTGACCTTTGGATTCAGAATTCTGAAGAACAAGACAAAGAGTAAACACATTTTTTTGGGGGGAGGGAGGAAATGTCAATTAATGCATAACATTTCATAGGCAACATTCACAGAAAAAATGACTTGCTATGAATTATTTGCTCAGCTCTAATAACTGTATTTTACTCTTTAAAATTCTTCCTTTTCCCAACTTCCTAGTTACTTTGTGAAGGCCACAGGTTTAACACATATTTCTATGAACCTGCATAACATAATTAATACAGGAGGAGTGAACATGCACATGTTCTGAAAGTCAAAGTCAGATTTACAGGTCTGCCATTCTGATGTATTCATATTCACAAACTGCAGTGTTTCAAAAATAGATTACAGACCATGGGATCAATAGGAAGAGAAAGAGAGAACGGTGTCATATGAAACGTTAATTAATATTAAGCCCACACTGGAGTGTGGGGAAATGTCTAATTTCACTGGATACATCAAGGCTGCTCCTTGGTTTCACGGCATCTGATGTTCTCTGTCCAATAAATTGCCAAGTTGTTTGTTTTATCTGTCATTGATATGCATCAGTTTTTCATGTAGTCTAAGAAGGAAGGGCAAAAGTTCTTTGGACCCTGACTTTAATTCCTCATTAATAATGCATTAATATAGCAAAATATTGCTTCTGCTCTGGCTCTTGAGGTTATGAAATTAAATATATATAACTGAAAAATACAGTCAGTGTTCAAGAAATAAATCTTTCTCTGATCCTCCCTTTTCATTAAGGAAGCTCTTTTGGCTTTGAGATTGGTTCTTGAATTTTAACTCACTCACCGGAATGTCTTCATTAAATTTGCTGTGTGGAGCTCCACTCTGATTTCCCTGCCTCTGTGAATTTTAAATGCAGTCTGAGCATCGAGTGAATCTAAGGCCCTATTCACCACTGTTACGACAGTTTTACACCAGTGTTTCAATAAGAGGTACATGGTGGTAATGAATCAGGCCTATAGGATTTTGTTTTTGTTTTTCTTTTAGCTCCTAATCTTGGCCAAGGCACATCCTGAGCAAGAGAGAGTTCATTAAGGGCTGGAGGGAAGGAATCTTTGCCCCAGCTTTGCAGGGCCTGTTCCCCACCATGGATTAAATAGTGCTCTTTGGCAAAATGCCTGCTATGGAAGCTCCATCTCTCTTGGAGATTCCTCACAGGCATAGAGAGAGAGCCAAGGTATTTACACCTTTCACAGACATATAAATAGTCTTCCCCGCCTATCCTTTAGCTTTGTTCTCACTCTTTAGTAGCGCTGGCCGAAACTTGGAATTTCTATTCTGTAGGAAAATCTGACATTTTGTAAAATGTGTTTCAGTTCCCAATCAGAATGAAAAAAAAAATCTGAATTTAATTTTATCAAAAAAAAGGTCAAATAAAAATAAAAATAAATTGAAAAAAAAAGTTTGGGTCATTGAAGTGTTTTGTTTCAATAAAATCAAAACGTTTCATTCTGATTTTGATTGTAAAAATTATAATTTTATTAATTTTAATTATAATATACATTTGAAACAAAAAGTAATTGCAAAACAAACACTCAACGTGTTTCAACTTTATCAATTTTTTTTTCAATTTTCTTTTAAAATGAAATGTTGAAATCAATATAGTCTTGTGGAAAGTTATGATTTTACAAAATGGCACTTTCTGACAGAGAAATATTCCATTGGAAATTTTTCAATTAGCTCTACTATTTAGGCCATAAACCTGCAATCTCGTGTGGGATGGACCTCTCTTCTTCTGGATGGATTTCTCTTCCCATCGACTCTGTGGATAAACAGCAGCCTGAATGAATCGAATAACAAGATGGAGCACTAGTTATTTTAATGTTTCCTCATAAATCAGCCCTCCCAACCTTTTCCTAATTTCTGTTGCACTTCTCTGAATTCCCTGCATTGTCAACATCTTTATGCTATTATTGTGTGTTACCAAGGAGTGCCCAGATAGCTTGGTGATAGCCATGAGAAACATAGTCAGCCAGATCACATTGCAGAGCACAATACATCATTAATCAAATATCATGGGCCAGATTTCACTCTGCTATACCCGTGTAAATCCAGAGTAACTGCATTAGTGTCAATGGAGATTCTTTGCATATACCATACATCGGGTTAACAGAGATTTGAAACTGACTCATTAAGTGACACATTTCTTAAACATAGCATTTGTATGGGCAGACAGTTGATGATTAGCTCCTGCTTGAATGCCACTATATCAGCCTCACCTCAATCCCTGGAAAGATCATGGAGCAGGTCCTTAAGGAATCCATTTTAAGGCACTTGGAAGAGAGGAAGGTGATCAGGAACAGTCAACACGGATTCACCAAGGGAAAGTCATGCCTGACCAACCTGATTGCTTTCTATGATGAGGTGACTGGCTCTGTGGATGTGGGGAAGGCGGTGGATGTGATATACCTTGACTTTAGCAAAGCTTTTGATACGGTTTCTCACAGTATTCTTATCAGCAAGTTAAAGAAGTATGGGTTGGATGAATGGACTATAAAATGGATAGTGAACTGGCTAGAGCATAGGGCTCAACGAGTAGTGATCAATGGCTCCATGTCTAGCTGGCAACCGGTCACAAGCTTCCCCAGGGGTCGGTCCTGGGGCCGGTTTTGTTCAACATCTTTATTAATGATCTGGAGGATGGGGTAGATTGCACCCTCAGCAAGTTTGCGGACGACACTAAGCTGGGGGAGTGGTAGATACCCTGCAAGGTTAGGATACAGAGTGACCTAAACAAACTGGAGGATTGGGCCAAAAGAAATCTAATGAGGTTCAACAAAGATAAGTGCAGAGTCCTCCACTTAGGAAGGAAGAATCCCATGCACAGCTATAGACTGGGGACCGACGAGCTGGGCAGCAGCTCTGCAGAAAAGGACCTGGGGGTAACGGTGGATAAAAAGCTGGATATGAGTCAGCAGTGTGCCCTGGTTGTCAAGAAGGCTAATGGAATATTGGGCTGCATTAGGAGGGGCATTGCCACAGGTCACGGGAAGTGATTATTCCCCTCTATTCGGCATTGGTGAGGCCGCATTTAGAATACTGTGTCCAGTTTTGGGCCCCCCACTACAAAAAAGATGTGGACAATTTGGAGAGAGTGCAGCGGAGGGCAACCAAAATGATTAGGGGGCTGGAGCACAGGACTTATGAGGAGAGGCTGAGGGAACTGGGCTTGTTTAGTCTGCAAAAGAGAAGAGTGAGGGGGGATTTGATAGCGGCTTTTAACTACCTGAAAGGGGGTTCTAGGGAGGATGGGGCTAGGCTGTTCTCGGTGGTGGCAGATGACAGAACAAGGAGCAACGGTCTCAAGTTGCAGGGGGGGAGGTCTAGGTTGGACATTAGGAAAAAGTTTTTTACTAGGAGGGTGGTGAAGCATTGGAATGGGTTACCTAGGGAGGTGGTGGAATCTCCATCCTTACAGGTTTTTAAGCTGAGGCTTGACAAAACCCTATGATATAGCTGAACTATTTTAAGATACCTGTGATTCTATGATTCTATGATTAACTATTTTAAGATATGTGAATTAAACTCTGACCGCACAACACTTATCCTCTAATTAAAGGTGCAAGCAATCCCCATGCTAAATTTCAAGGTTCCTTAAAGACAACAGACTTCATAGAATGCTTATGATCACTCAGCCCTGCACAAATCAATATTTTAAAATGGTTAGTAATTACAGTAGAGAATAATATCTCACATAGCCCAATACAGTGTTTCCATTTGTTACAGCAGCATATAAACTGTTATAGTGGGGAAAAGTGTTAATAAAGAGTTAATAGTTTGGGATAATGTATCCCTAGGGGAAAAATGTTATGTATGATGGGTTGAGCACCACATAATCCCAGCTAACATATTTGTCCCTGCTAGTTGCTCCACACATACAGAGATGTAGCCCACATGTATGCATTGCAGCATTCAGTGATGTCAATAAGAGAAGAAACAGTGGGGAGGATGCATGGTTTTTGGTTTTGTTTCGGGGGGCTCTGTGCATCTGTAGACTTGTGGGAGCCGGGCAAGGGAACTCCACTGGATGGGCCAGTATCATCCAGAACTTGGGTGTGGCAGGCTCTAGGCATGCTCATTAGCTGTTTGAAGCTACTGGAATGATTTCCTTCGTGGGCAAATGGCTTGGCAGAATACACCCAATCACCCTCTGAGAGGGGGACCAATGGAAACCCAAGGGGAGGTGGAGGAGTTTATAAATAGGACAAGTGGGAGCATACTGAAGAGCACAGTGATAGAGCAGTGCAAGGCCCAGATGGGTCTGCTGTAAGGAATGGGTTCAAGGGACTATGCCAGTTCTGTTGGATTAGACTATAGGCTCGCTCACCCCACTGGAGAAGAAGAAGAGGAGGAGAATTTGCTGCAGGGTCTGCAAACTGCAGACTGCCTTTGCAAATACTAAAGGGGAGTTTGAAGGAGATGGTGGGACGAGCAGTTGTTCCTCACCTTTAAGGAGCTGATGCGCTCTACAGAAGGTTTGAACAACATTCCATAGAGACTGAGAAGGGCAAATCCTCCCAGAGAAGAAGCCTAGGGATGCATATGTGTGTGCGAGTATAATTATATTTTGCATTTGAACTTGTGAGAGTAACACGTACTAAAACTTGAGAGGGGGGAACCTTGAAAGTGTTGTCTGTAGGCAATATTCAAAATTGCTGCAAGGATTGTAAGTGCTGTTATGTATACATATATCCATATAGCCAGAGAGAGAAGGAAATTTAATCAATGTTTTCCTTTAGAGATTTTGTGCCACTCTCTTTCTATCAGTGATTTAACTCTGTGTGCTACATATCTCTGCTCTCTTTTTCACCGGATTATATTCACCTTTCCACTGTCTATTTCTCTTTCCACTCTCTCTCCTTTTGACATAAATTGAAATTTTTAGCCCCCGATATTTGACTAGTTTGTAAATTAGGCAAAATGAGTTTCCTTATCCCTAAACCAAACACTATCATTTGTTTTTAGCAAGACAGGTGTATTTTGTTTTGTATTGCTGTTTTCCTAACTCACCTGCAGATGTCTAATTACTGCTGCTCCCAGCCTCTTCACAGCTGTTTGACAATAGCTTCTGCTGCCATGCCATAAATGCTATTCTAAACCAAAGTGAATGTTTGGTCTTTCTGAAGAGAGCTCACGATGCATCTTACACAATGGTATGCCAGAAGTGCACAGTCAACACAACCCGGGGAATCTAAAATGTAGCCCACCATTTCCCTCTCCTATCACAGCAGGAACAAAGTGATCAGCTGCACGGTTTTATCTAAGAAGTCAGATTTCAGACAAGACCTTTTCACTTGGCAACCAGGCCACAAGTTCCAATATGGTGGTGTGCATTTATTTTTCCTTTAAAAGATGCATATAAACATATGTACTAAAGCCTCGGTCCTGCAACTGATAGTGCACACGTAGACCAGTGCACCTACACACATCTCCATTGGCAACACTGAGGTCTGGCTGGGTGCTATTCACTGTGGGGTGGAATCTCATTCCGGAGTCACCCTTGGGCTCGCTGAAGTCGACAGGAACTTCTAGGTATTCAGCATGCAGACTAATTATTTAAGAGCCTAAATTTGGACATAGGAGACAAACTTTAATGTCCTATTTTGTTTTGACCCTGGGTGCTGGCAAGTTGCCCATATGGCCCTTGGTGTCACAAAGATATATCGCCATTGCTGCGCTCTTGAGTTGTTTCATGAGCCCAGTTCACTATATTAGTGGTTTCATAGATTCGTGGATTTTAGGCCAGAAAGGACAATTAGACAATCGAGTCTGATCTCCTGTATATCACTGGCCATAGATTATCACCCAGTTACCCTTGTATTGAGCCTAATAACTTGCGTTTGGTTAAAGCATAACTTCCAGAAAGGCAGTCTGAAGACTCCTCAAGAGATGGAGCAGCTGCCACTTCTCTTGGTGGTTTGTTCCAAGGGTTAGTCATTCTCACTTGTTAAAACGTGTGCCTTTTCTCTAATTTTATATTCTCTAGCTTTTCTTCATCAAGTGGGTAGCAGAAAAATGCTGCAGAAGAATGAATTTCCTCAGTAATTATTTTCCTCTGACCGCCTCTCTGAATTTCCAAACTTTGTAAGCAGGTACGAGAGTCAGGCCCAGATCCAAATGTTGTGTCCTAACAACAGAACTCTCCCTTAGAATGTTTCTATCAGGCTGAAAATGCACAGCTTTGTATTGGGACATGGAATGTAAATTACCCAGATATTTAAAGTCTAATGATTTTGCTAGGGCTCAAATTGAGCTGTGCAGTATTTTGTACATGATGGCTCCCTTTTTATTTGATGATAAAAAGCAGGGAAGGTCAACTGCAAAAGCTTCATGTTCATGTGTCCCTGTGGGCAATTTCCCTTCCCCTACAATCCACTCCTTTGCAGATTCAGTAGCTGCCCTGCTACGGAGAGTATAAGGGTCTAATCTATCCTGCAGGTACAACTGTCATAGAAATCTCAGGGGTGACATAAATGGTGGTTTAAGTTACACCCCTGATATTAATTGTTCAGATCCCTGGGTTCAGCCAAGATGTACTTATCACATGCTCTTGGAAAATGGGGAAAGGTGGCCCTAAACCACCTTCCTTCTTCCCCTATTCTGCAGCCAGCTGGGGACCAAAACAGCACCCAGCATAATTTAAAGCAGCCCTAAGGGAGCTGTAAATTAGATCAACAATAGTTCCCTCGGACAACTCCATCGGTTAAGATTAGCTGGAGTGCATCTTTATGCAGTCTTCCTCACATCCTGAGCCAGATAATACTTACACCCAAAGGAATATGTCAAGGAAATCCCTGACTGCCCCCTTTGGGAAGCTCTCCATCGCCTCTGTGCTGCCACAGATACAAGAGGAGATAAGAAGGGAAGGGGTAGGCTATGAAAGGACTTAAAGGTCCTTAAAGCTGTCTATGATCTACAAATACCTAAAGGTACAAGTTACAGAGGTGGTGTTGTTGGAATATAGATCCTGTTGCAGATTTGGATTTGTTGGTCTTGAATTTTCGTTAGGTTTTGGTCTGACATGCTATAAATCTCCTGATCAGTTGTTGTTATTCCTATTTTATTTGTATTGTGATAGCACATAGGAGGCCCAATCATGGATCAGAACCCCATTTTGCTAATGGCTGTACAAAACAGAACAAAAAGAGACTTCCACCGTCATTTGCTCATGTCGGCGAGATGGCTCTTTCTGAGAGATACCGGCCACATGGGAGCCAGAAATTAGGCCCCTTCTTGATTTTGATCTATAATCAAAAGGGTGGATTTTAATAAAAATCATCCCAATCCTGTACTTTGCACCTAGTATAATGGCAAGCACATGGCCAGTGCTTAATAAATTATATATTAGAGTCATAATACGTTCACAACTGCACTTGGGGCCAGTCTCAATATTTTTAAACAAACTAACACATCACTATGTGCTTTGCTTTTAGGAGTCAGGATGTTTCTTATGTGCTTGGCAAAGTTCTGTTTTTAAATTCTGCAGCCACAACCTGACAGAATTTTGTAGAGTTCTATGTTCTGTAAAGCATTTTGTGATGGATTTTTATGAACAACGTAAGATCAAAGGTTTTATCATCATCATCTCAGGAATAAACAGTTATCAAAGCCTTATGTACCACGTTAATTGCTATGATAGCAGCTATGCAGTGTTGTTGCAGCCGTGTCAGTCCCAGGATATTAGAGAGACAAGGTGGGTGAAGTAATATATTTTTACTCAGTCAACTTCTGTTGGTTCCTTTTAGCTTGAAAACTTGTCTCTCTCACCAACAGAAGTTGGTCCAATAAAAGATATTACCTCACCCACCTTGTCTCTCTAATGATTGACATAGGAAGAGGGGAGAGTGTCTTCATTTCATTTGGTGAAGTCTCATGCAGAGGCAATTAGCCCCTGCCAAACAGTGCAGCTGCGTAAAATTAAGGCCCAGAAAGAAAAGAGAGAATGGGACAATATCGACAGCAATTAAATTTGGGTAGGGACAGGCAGTGTGGCCTCTGGTGAGTGACGGATGAGGTTCTGTGGCTGGGTGATAATTTGAAGAGCTGAATTATTCATGACCAATTCAAGGCAAAAGGGTTTAACCTGCCGATATCATCTGTTTGTGGTATTCCACTAGGGGTAAGAAATGCTATTCCTGATGGTTTTATTTTTATTCATTTTTAATATATTTATATATAAAATCACATATACAGAAAGGAGTTAAAAACAAAAACAAAAAACCCCACAACAGATTTTTCAGTGAAAAGTGTGTTCCTGTGTTACACTCTCAGACCTGGATGCTGTTTAAAACTGGAGAGTTTTATTACTTTTGCCATAATTCAAAACCAAACAATTGTGCTATTGCTCCATTCAATTCAGTGGAGTTGTGCCAGTTTACACCAGAGGAAAGTTTGGTCCTTTATACACACTGCTGGAAAAATGTCTGGTTCATCTGACTAGCATTTTTTTCAGTGGCTGGTGGTTTGGCTAACGTTAGGGATGGCTGACTGTAACAGGAGCATGGATGAAGTAGAGGAGAAAACATTGCAACTGCTGGCTCTTACTTGGTATGTGCAGAACTCAGAGCTCCCACACAACTCTGGTAGAAAGTCATGCCACAATGAGTCAAGTGCTGTTTGAAATAGGAAGGGTAACTACAAGAGGGAGGGGATATTGATTAGTAATCATAAATTATATTGAGACAGCCCCCCAAAGAGCACTGAATTATTTACAGACCATGGCCTGGGTCCTGGAATGACAACTGCACAGGGCACCGCTTTTCACTCCACTGAGCCCCATTAAGTCAATGATACTCAGTGTAAGATCTCTAAAACTGGAACACTTTTAAGTGCACCAACCGTATTTAGAGTTATAGCCTTATTGCCGGTTCCAGCAATTCTAAAGAGACATGATATTGCAGGTAGCAGTAATATGAGAGCTGGTCAGGAATTTTCTGTTAGACTAATTTTCTGAGAAAAAAATGCAGTTTAATGTGGAATTGACTCAAAATGAAGCATTTTGGGTCAGTTCAACAAACCAGTGCAAAACATTCTGATTTGGGGAATGCTGAAATGTTTTATTTAGATAAAAATGTCAAAAATGAAAAATTTTGACATTTCCACATTCAAATTTTTGGGAATTTCTGTTCCAGAAAAAATTTGAAATGACAGAATTTTACATGGGATGAAAATTCCAAATTTTGTTTATCTCTAAGTATAGTCTGTAAAGCCAAAATGTGTTTTAAGTGCACATACTGTAATAGCATCTAGCTCGTTCATGAACTGCAAAGTGTTTTCCAAAAGGTTCATTTCACCCCCACCTTTTTTCCCTAACAGATTGGGATCCTGTAGTTCTGAGAGATAAAGTAATGTGACCAATGTCACACAGGAGATCAATGGCAGAGCTGGGACTAGAACCCCAATGCCACATCCACTGAGCTAACTATACAAACTTTGTGCATTAAGAGCATATAATTTACTGCTGAAATGCAGGCACACATCTATGGTAAAATGCAGGCTTGGATCTAACATTACACAGACAGTTAGGACAGAAGATGGAGAATACCGTGTCTGTGTCAAACTGCAGGGAGAACATGGGCCGGAAATATTAATTACCCAAACTGGAATTGGGCGAGGACATTGGTGATAACATACCCTGACTGTCAGGAAAATAAAATAAATCATGAGATCCTGAATGATGTCAGCTCACAGAATGCGTCTTCAGCCAAATGCCTCTCCCAAGACCTGAGTGCTCCTAGCTGTTGTTATATGATAAAGAATCCTGGATAGAAAATTGTGCATTCACCCACATGCCTATATTTGTCTGTGTATCTTTTTCCAATTCAGGCTGCTTGATGCACGTTCACCATTGCACAAATCTCTAGATCTAGTTGTGCACTCGCACAAGATCTTAGAACTATGTCCTGATTCTAAAAGTTGTACATGTACCTGAGTCTACGTTGGACCACAGCTCAAATCTCCTACTGTTTGTCATGTATTTCCCCCACTGGTTTTTCATATAGTAGTGTGTGTGACTGAATGATCTTGGCCCAGACTTTACAGAGTGAAAAAAACCAGAATAGAGAGCCTCATGTGCCCCCATTAGAGTGCACTTCACTATCTCTAATGTATTTATCCTCATGACATCTGAGTGAGGTCAGGCCGTGCTGTTATGTCCACAATGTACAGATGGTGAATTGAGACAAAGAGACACTAAGTGACTTGCTCATGGTCACACAGGAAGTCTCTGACAGATAATGGAACGTGACTCTCCCAAGTCCCAGCTAGAACCCTAATCACTGAACCATCCTTCTTCTCCTCATGCTCCAAGAATACAGTTCCTTAAGAGGGCTAGTGCTGCAGTTGGCACTAAGCTGTGTCAAGGTGACTTAGAGGGGCTGAAGGAAGCAGAGACACAGACCCATGTCTCTCCGCACCAACCAGAAGAGCTGGCCAGCTGCAGAGGGGAATCCAAGCGCCTGTCTCTTTAAGGTTAGTGCAGCATCTGTGCTTTTCGGTGGCATCCTGCCTCTCTGGTGTTGTCAGCTCTCACAGTATTTTGTGTTATTCTTCAAGTCCTGGCTTCTGGAGTCAGGTGATTATGAGTGGATTTCATCTTTCATTAAAAAAAAGTTGAGGAGAAATGCTTGAAAATATCACCCAAGTGCTCTCATGATTTTTACACCATCTCCTTTATTCCCCCCTCTTTTTGGAGCCTGGGTCCTGACTTTGGAGTTACAGGGGTTGGCAATTCTGCATCTCTGGTGCCGTGCTCTCCCTCCTTCCCCTGAGAGCACCTGCTGAAGCTATGCAGCTCATGCAGTCAATGCAGGGCTGCTGCGTAAAGCCACAGGTTCTAACTCATGCCAACGGTTCTTGTAACCTCAGTGCCTGCTCTTTGCGGGCTTGCCCTATGGTAAAAATTTTCTCTTTCACTTAATTCTTTGGTCATTCTCGGGGATGAGCTGAGTCTAGGCAGGCTCATATAAGGAATATTTCATTTAGCTTTCCTTTGGGGAGATGAGGAAGAGTACTTTTATTGTGCAACTCTAGGTTCACAGCCCTAACTATTATAATAATGCCACAGGGATAAAATCTAATCTACCAAACGGTAAAGGATAACACAGGAGGAAGTTTGGGGAGCAATAATTTTCACTGCATAGTGAATAATAATAATGGGAAAAAATGGAAAGAGAACATAGCATTTAGTTAAAGGTTCCTCCCCCCCCACTTCATTTCCTTATTAAATAGCACATCAGCTGTCAGCTTTCCTTGCTCAGAAACCTTAAACCCCATGAGGTTCTCCTTACACAAGAAAATTAATTATTTAGTGAGTGATGGATTACATGACAGAGAAGTAACAAAAATGCCCCACGGAGATGATGAAAGAGTAAAATCTGTGAAGCCAGTGTTGGATGATGAGAGCAGAAAATAGGCCAGTTGTTTCAAGCTTATATCCAGTGTAGGCAAAAGGAAGAATTTACCCTTTCACAACAGTCTGTTTGGTTTTTACATTCGGATTATGCTCAGGCCTTCTCCACTGCTCGGGAGATATGCTTTGTATACTGTATGCTGTTGATGTTGTGGGGAGATGACTTTTGGAGTACCTAGATGTCTTTGATTTTCTTTACCCTTCTCAGCTGGGGTTCCAGCCTGTAAACAGTATGGAGACAGCTCTGTTTATCCTGGTAGGTCTGCTCCTGGACCTATCCAGATTTTCCCCTGCTGAAGATCTGGCCTCAAGTGTTCAAGCTCACATTAGATTTATCAGCTGCCTCTGCCACTGATGAGCCTGAGTTGACCGAACTGTGATCCCTGGTGGGAGTACACAGGGGAGCCCTCAGGTGGCTTTGTTCCTTTGGATACATCTACACTGCAATAAAAGACTCGCTGCATGGCTTCAGCTGCCCCAGGTTGGCTGACTGGGGCTTGTGGGAGTCAGGCCGGGGGCTATAAAATTGAAATATAGATGTTCGGGCTTGGGCTGGAGTCTTGTTAGTGGGGTGGGTCCCGGAGCCCAGTCTCTAGCCTGTGCCCAAATGTCTATACTGATTTTTTTAATCCCAAATCTCAAACCCTGTGACCCAGAGTCAGCTGACCCAGGCTCTGAGACTCAGTGCCAGAGGTCTTTTATTACAGGTTTTACTGCAGGTTTTTTATTTCATACCCTTTCTTTCTGAATGAATCCATAGGGTAATATTGGGCAGATGTTGTCTCGAGCTCATCTTCTATTTGTTTCATGGTTACCACCGGATTCTATACTGTCACTCCTATTATCAATGTTAGGAATTCTGATTTGAGGTTTTAAGGGTAAACACTGATAAAACACCCCTAATACACGCGCACAAACACACACACACTCAGGCAAATGAAACCAGTGTTTGTCCAAAAAACACCTGAAAAACCTTGGAAATGACTGCTCACTTTGTGTTGTCTTAAGCCCTTTCCCAGTGCAGTGTGTTTCTCTAGGCAATGTCCCTGCTCTCTGGCATGTCTACAATGGGCAGTATCATGGATTATGGTTGTGTGATTTCTAAAGTGCGTTAAGTTGTTGAACATTAGTTGCTCGCAAAGACCCTGCTGGTGCGCTTTCATGTAGTGCCCTTTGAAACAGTCCTACATGTATATGAAAAAAGAAAGCCCTGAACCCTCCTGGTTTTTGTACGGCTACAAAGAACTCAAAAATTACTAAAAATAAACCCCGAAAAATTAAAGGAATAAACTGTGAAAAACAGAAGCCCTATCAATGTTCCCAGGAGAACAGTAGGAGAATTAGTACCTGGCCCAACTCCCTATGGAGGCAATTGCAATTCAGTGGGGCAGGAGCAGGTCCTTATAGGGGAGATATGGGCTGACATGCTTTCACAGAACTTGGTGCCATCAGCATAGTGAGTATCTCCATATCACCCAGTTCAGAGAGTGCCGTTGAGTGTCTGTCTCACTGTTTGAGCGAAGCTGGGCATGGATGAGATTCCACAGAGAAAAGACTGAGATAGTTATGGTGGGCTAGGGGAGGCCCTCAAAGACTTGGATTGATGTGGACCACTGATGAGGCTGATAAGGCTGTGTGATGTGGACCCCTGATCACTGCCAACCAAAGTTCACAACCTAGGGGTCTGGCTGGAGTCTTATCTGCTTCTAGATGAGACTCAAATAGCAGCAGGGTCTAGGCAGTTTGAGCAAGGAGATTGAATTCTTTTCTCCAACAGCTGACCTTAAAACTGTGAGTCATGCCTTTGTCACCTCTAGGACAGACTTCTGCCTGTGAGCTACATCTTTAACCCCTTCAGAAATTAATGTTAATGCAGAATATGGCTGCCTGCTTTTTAAGTGGAGCTTTGTGCCATGAATATCTGTCACCAGTGCTCCAGGAACTGCACTGCCTGATCCTTGGCTTCCAGGTAGAGTTTAAAGTCTTGGCTTTCACCCCAGTGGCCAGAGACCATTCTGCCTGAGGGACTGCTTGCCAATCCTTGCAATACCACCACAGTTAAAGTTGTCAGAGATGTAGAAGCAGTGGCTATCTTTTATAGAGAAGAGAGGCAATTAACAGGTGGGCATTCTCCAAGCACAACCCTAGTATTCACTCATCTCTTTGGTCTAGCATGGCCCAGGTCTCTTTGACTTTTCAGGACATGCTCCAAAATCCATCTTTACACACAATGGTGTTGGAAAATGTTGGGTACGCATCTTCCACTGGGAATCTTAGAGCTGGGGAGATTGTGTTTTGTTATGATTCCTCCTGACTGTCTTTTCTATGTTAGGGCTTATGGGTTGTGATTTGTGATGGGTTTATTTATGTAATTATTTATTTATACTTAGCCTTTTGGGGCATGGTACATTTTTTTAGTTGGATGGCAAGTCACCTGCAGTCCTGGAGTGGCATTTTTTGTGATACTTAAATTGAAATAAAATAAAATAAAAAGGCACATGGATTACGCAAGGATCCTAAGGGAGTTAGGTACCCAACTCTCACTGAAAGTCAGCTCTTTTGGGACCCTTTGAAAACCTTATTCTAAATGTCGCTCACTTTAGACAGAGAGATTGGAGCCAAATTCTCCTGTTGTAGGATATGCTCCTGCAGTTCCTACCAGTTTCAGTGGAGCTGAAAGGTAGAACTTGTCCAGGAGATTATATGATCTCATTGCAGTAGCTCCACAATGATCTAATTCTATGAACCTCAGTCCTTCTGCCATTTAAGTCAATGGCAGAATTCCCATTGACTTCAAAGGGAGAGGGATCAGCCCTTGTATCTCTTTATTTTTCCCTCCACTGCAACAACTCTGAAGATTGCTTGCTTCTTCCCTAAGGTGCTTTATGATGCTCTTCACATGATTTCTCTTTGTGTAGCCAGCCAAAAGAAGTTCCCCTCAGCTTAGTTAACAGGGGCTTGATACTACAGAGGGTTTGATATGAAACCAGACTTTTTGACAAAGCCACCCTTTCACTGTGAATTTACATTTCAAAGTCACGCATCAGTGTGCTGGGAATGAGGGCAGTGCTTATGCAGAGCTATGCATATGGACCCCCATATTTGCAGGTAAGCCACACACACTGTAAGCTGCAGGGGGGACTAGATGGTCCAGTGGATTGGTTTGGCAATATGGAGGCTTTTAGTCACCTGTTTGAATGGGGACTCCGGTCAATAAAAACTGAATGATAGTTCCTACTAGTAGTTGTTTGCTGGCCTGGTTGGAATGAGTCACTGTACTCAGTCCAGGTTTTATTGGCCAGCTGCCCATATCAAAAACCAAACAAGCTAAACTAAACCTCTCAATCACACCTGGTATTAATATCACAGGATGACCAGCAAAATCCAAATATAGCAGAGGAATAGACATCAATGCTATAGGCTAGTTCATGATCTCCTTATTCATGATTAAACTACCATACAGCACGACTGGTCCTGCAAAAGTCAATGGACTCATGGAGCAAGATGCTCATCAATGTCAGTGTGGATATTAGAATCTGGCCCTAGACTAGTATCTCATCCCAAGAGGTGCTTAAAGCAAATTGGCAGAATAGCATGGGAGAAGCTTCCACTTCTGCTCTCTGTGATGCCCCATTCTATGGAAAAGTAAAGGATGTTATTTTCCATTGCCATGGATCTGGTGCCTTTCCTGATCACAAAAATTCACCTTCACTTTGGACACTGAGTGTGAAGACTTCACACAGCTGTACCATGGGCCTATAGCAAAGGAGTTTGGAGATCTTGGAGAGGAAGAAGAGGAAGGTGAGAGTGAGAGAGTTCTGTTCATTAATAAGGTATTTTGCACTAGATTCTTCAATCCAATAGAGAAATCCTTGGTCGGTACACCAGTTTAGGATGCATGCTCAGGAAAATGGAGTTTGTCCATCTTCTTTCCATATGCCACTTATCCATAGAGCTGTTGACAGCCAGTGCAGACCAGGTTAGGATGAAGGTGCCACAAATGTGGGCAAAATCCATCTTTGTCCCAGATTCCCCTGCCCCAGTTTATCACCAAGTTTGCATAGGCCAGAGAATGTGGCCCATTATCTCAACAGCCGTCACTGAGCTTCATGCTTCCTTTTCCCTGATATAAAGCAATCCCTTAAATACATAGGGTAAAAGAAAACATCTTTATTCCACATTGTAGTTTGTAAATCAGAAGAGGGTGACATTCAACCACAGCAAAAAATCTGTTCAATCTGACATTTGACTGGATAATCTAATTTTTTTAGATTGGTAAATAAGTGTTTTTGGCTTTGTTTGTATTGTTTGCACAATAATCGAACACATTTGTCATTGAAGGCCAGATACCTAGCTTACATAAATTGACATAGTTCTGTTACAGTCACTGGGACTACATCAATTCACATGAGATGGAGAGCTGGCCATTATACTTTTTATCAGAGATTTTTAATATGCTTTGAGGAAAAGTTTTTTGCTATGTCATAAAAATAGGATTCTTCATCAAACTAAGATTAAAATACAGTGATATCTACATTTCAGCTCTGTACGTCTTCAGCCACAATGCTGTGTGTCATTATTTATCCCTGCCTTCTGACTCTGTCTGTTGAGAACATTAGAGCTGTGACTTGACTTGAAAATAATCAAGTGCTTCAAGTTACAAGAACAAATATAGAAACAATTTTTCATGTGTATGGTCATTAGTAACTTCAGCACTTTACTTTGTGAAAATTAAAGTGCTTGTTTAAAAGCAAAATTTTCGTGTAACATCATAAGCCTTAACTGATTGTAATGGTGCAAATTATCAACCAAATCAGAGGCCCTAACTTTTGAGTTCAGGTATTAAAACAAGAACTGAGCCAAATGTGGGAAGTCTACAAGGGCATTTTTGAGAAAATCTCCCACTATTGCATTAAGACCAGTGCAGCTGCACCACTGATACAAACAGTGGGTGTGCTAGTGTAGACAGAACACAGGCATTTTCACAGCTGTGTCATCCATCAGAGCTTAAACTGGTCATTTTAATATGTGACAAGGTGTCCTGGTGATTCATGCAGGGGACTGTGAGCCAGGGTTCTTTGGTCATATTCCTGAACCCAATCCTGGATCAGAATAACTGCACACTTGTATGATCGGATCTGGATTCATGTCCTTATCTATATAATGGGCCAAGGCAAAACCCCAGTTTTGAGCTTCTTGTTGCCCTTTGGGAAAACTCAGATCCAGATTTTGTGGCCTGAACCATCTCCAGTCCCTAGAAAGTCAAGACACTGGGCTTTCATCTGATTTCCTTGAAGAGTTTATTGTTCCATCCTATAACATTCAGATTTTGCATTTCTTTCCCTTTACTATCATTCCCTTTACCATTTTTTCCCTTTCCCAGACTCAAAGTGTAGATCCAAAAAAAATAGACCCCAAAAAACAAATCAGAAAACCTCAACAACCCTACAATGAATTAGCTACCCCTCCTTTTAAAGAAATATGCTTTTTAATTACAGTGACAATGGTCCAGATGGAGAACTGTACAGCTCTTAGTTTATATCCCCTCTTCATAGTCAAGAGACATTTAACATTGACTTCCTCCCTGTCCCTCCCCGCCCCTGCACACACACATGCACTTTATGTGTATATGTGGAGATTAACAGAGAGAGAGAAAAATCAGCTTCTTGCATCATTTGTTTATGGCCATTGGAGGCAATAAACAAGAAGAGTTGTGTCAATGGAATAAAATTATTGTTTGGGTTGCTTTTGTGCTTGGGATTATTATTATTTTGTCCTTAGTCTTTTTCTTTAATATATGGCCACTAACTAAAGTGGCGGGGGGGGGGGGGGGGGGGGGAATAATAAGGCATTGCTTGGTTCGCAATTACACTGGAATGTTGCTTTTCTAATTAGTTTGCAGAAGCTGTCATGCTGGTCGATACTCTCTTCTCTGCTGAAGACAGCATTATTGTCTGATTTATGTTTTGACTCATTCCCTTGTCCCGTTACGTTAATCGTCTGCTGTTGATAGCCATTTAACTAAATGTTTCTAGGGAAACAGGGCAAATAACAGTAATGTAGAAGACAAGGATTATAGCCATTACCCATAAAGAACAAAGGGTTTTACATGTTCAAAAGAGAGGAGCCAACTATTGCCTTCAAAGAAAAAAATCTGACCTCTGTGCTACCTCTAGAGTCTCAGTGTAAATTACATGAAATAAAAAATTGGCTGTTCTTGCAATTGCCATGTTATTATTGTTGTATTATTTGAATGCGGACAGTGAACAATACACAACAGAAGGCCCAATCCCAAGGAATTTATAAGAATCTCTTGCAACATATGTAATCTTTTGCACTCCTCTTCTCACACAGCTAAAATATGTTTGCAATTTTTACTCCTGCCCTGGGGTAGATCTGTCTATCTGTCTCTGAATTTGCATAATACCACCTGATCTGTGGATTTAATCAAAGTCTGTTGACATTGCAGCTAAACCTGGTTGAAACTTTTTGATGAAAAATTGGGTTTTCAAGAATTTTTTTTGCAAATATTGTCTACCTTCCATGAGCATTTTCATTTTTTTAAATGAAAGCTCAAAAAACCAAAATATTTTGATTTTGAAATGTCATCATGATGCCCCCTTGCAGTTGTCGTTGAAGTGCTTCATGTCTTCATTTTCATTTATGGACTGGGTTCCCCAGCCAGACTATATCTTCCATGATGCACTGTCTCTGCTCATCAAAAGGGGAGACTATGGTCCATCATGGGAGATGTAGTCCATCCAGGGAGCTCTGCCCATAGAGAAGAATGGGAACACAAGAAACCACAGCAGCATTTCCAAATCAAAGTATTTTAGTTTGGGCCAAAATATTTTGGATTTGGATTTTTAACCAAGAAGTTGACATTTTCTGTGGGGGGAAATAACCCATTTTCCAACCAGTTTTAATCACAATTTTGTTAATGCCATTCAGGTTTGCCCACTCACTGATGACCTTGCAGTGAATACAGAAGAGACAAACTTTAAAGAAGAGCCATTCTCACCTATTCTTGTATGTTCAGAGCAAAAGGCTAACTTCAGTACTGGGGAAAGTACAATCCATTGAATTACCTTAGTTTACACCGGTGAGGAATTTAATAAAAATTGTCCAAATCTTTGGCAAATCCAATGGAGGTTCTCACCTGTCTTTTTACATTTATTGCACATTTTAATAATTGACTTTTTTCCCCTAATTTTCTTAAACTTATGTTTAAGTAGTGATGGACACATAATATTTTCAGCAGTTTGGTTCTGTTTAGATACATAACCAAAAATACAGATGCTGATTCTGTTCTTATGCCAGAACTTTTAGGTCAGCAAAGTTGGGTTAGACACCTCAGGAGAAAGGGACGTTTTGATGAGGTTTCCAATCAGGCCATAAATGCCAGATGCCCAGCCTCTCTTCTGGCATTTCATCTCCTCTCTTTCAGAGTGATGCCTAGAACCAGGAAGAGCAGAGAAATGTAGAAATGAATAAAATAATAATTAGTAATTAATAAAACTAAAAAACTTATTTGAACGTAAAAGATTTGGAATGGGATTTTCAGAAGTACCTAGGTGACTTAGGAGTACATGCCCTATTGACTTTCAATGGTACCGTTGCTTCTAAATCATTTGGGGGCTTTCAAAACTCCCACACTTTGTTCAGTTGGTTCTTAGTTTATCCAAAATAGTTTGGGGGGCAGGGAGATTAATGGACAAATCTTGAGGGCCTTACTCAATTTTCCTCAGCTTTTATCTCAGTACTTTCCCAAACAAACTCCTAGGACTGCAGCTGAAAATCACAAAGACCCAGTGCAAGGTCCATGTATAACCTGAGCCCTCGAAAGGTGATTTAAAATTAACTACACATAGGTCTATCCTTGGCCCTCTGCAGAGGCATGAATTTCACTCTAAGGAAGTAAAGACTTCAGAACAAGAGTCTTAGTGACATCTGCTCTGTATTTGGTGCTCAATCCTTTGCCTAGCACAGGTCTTCTGTGCTTTTGTCTATTATTATTTTAATTAAAAAAGACAGAGCTAATGCTTTTAGCCCATTAGCTAGTTGAAATTTTTTGAACTAAATATTTTGGTTGAAACATTTCCCTTTATTTTTTTTTAATTTGTTTGTTTGTTTGTTTGTTTATTATTTTATTTACGGAAACATTGGTGACACTGATATTTTAATTTTTCCCAACATTTTTTGCACTATTTTTTTCTGAAATTTGTATTTAAATATTTTTGTGCACTGAACACTGGCTTTTACTCCTGTTTTTTTTTTTTCCAGAAATGGCAAATTTCCAAAATGTTGATAATAATATCAGTTAAAATATTGCCAAAAATGTCTCCCGAACTGGAAAATAGGTCCATTTCTAACTCTGTTAAGTGGAAAAAACTTCAGAAATGTACATGAAAATGTGTAATTATTTCCTTTGTTGCTATGCATAGTACTGAGAGCAGAGCTCTGGGGCCTCCATGGGTTACGTAGAATAAGTTCTAAAAGGATTGTCACAGGAAGCAGAAGATGTTGCACATCAAAAGCTCAGAGCAAAAGCAGTGATTTTCTATATCATTTCACCAGATAATAGGTTTGATTCAAAAAGTCCCCATGAAATTGGTTTCACCCCTACCTATTCGGAACCACTTATTTGAATAAAGAGACTAGCTTTGCCGGTTAAGTGTCCCTCTATCATGCTGGAAGAGAAAACTTGAGCCATCACTCTAAGGCTGTAACAAAGCTACTCTGTGCTCTAGGAATGAAACAAAAGTGTCCTGGACTTGAACAGCTTCAAGCTGATAATTCTAGCTTTAACCCACACGATCCGGTTTTCCAGGTTCAAAAAATCTATAGGAAGGCGTTCATTTCCACTCAGTTCTGTAGGATTTTAGAGTCAGTTCTATAAAATGCACTGTTTCCATCCCTGCTAAGATCTGCAGGGTTGTTCCTCACTGCATGCTTTTGCATGTGGGGTGAATGTGTGTAGTGTGTGCATTTGACCATGAGGTGCAAAGTGGAGTGGAGATCTAAGGGGTGTCTATAGCTGTTTGATGAAGCATGAATGCATTTTTTGCACACAAAGGGTACCTGTTTTTTATTTAGGGGGTGGTACAAGTATATGATGTGTGGGTATGCTGTGTGAAAATCTTACTAGAGCTGGGTGGGGGTTTTTTTGGCAAATAGTTTATTAACTGAAAAATGAATTTTGTCGTTGAATGGAACTATTTCTGAATTCAGATTCAATGTGGCAAATAGTTCTAGTCGAATTTCACAAACAGTTTTGGCCGAATAAAAATGGAGGAAAAACAAATTCAGAAAAAAATCCAAACATTTTGTCTTTCTTTCGAAAAGATGTTTCTATATTTCATGTTTGCTATATTTAACAAAAAAAAAAAAAAAAAAAAAAAAAAAACACAAAAGATTTAAAAAAAAATCCCTGAAAACATTTTTTTCACCTGAATCAAAAAACTTCTGATTTTTCATTTTGCTGAGAAAAAAAAAAAATAATTGCAGTTTCCAGGTGAACTCCCCCCCCCAATTTTTTTTAATTCAGATTTTTCAGGTCAGCCACCAAACTGACAAACCAATTATTCACCCAACGCTGAGCCTCTCCTATCCTCTCACCCCTTAACACACGGTAAAAGGAATGGAGCAGTTTAAAGGAGCCCTAAAAGCCCTGATTCTGGCTGGCCCAGGATTCACAGCACAGGCACCAAGGGAGACAGCCATAAGGTTTCCCACCAAAGACCATCTCACAAGCCGTAGTGTAGGGGGTGGGGCTGGGGCAGAACCAGGAGGGGTGTGTCAGGGGCAAGGCATGCACCAGTATGACAAATCTGGGCAGAGAGGTGGCCCATATGGCAGCCTGTCCAGAGGATGCTGTCACTTACAAGGGGTCCCTAGGGATCTCTATATTACACCAAGAGGAGTCCAAAATCAGGAAGGCAGAAAGGTGGCTCACAGCCATCTTAGCCTCTGCCCAGGCTCGGCTGTACGTTCTGTGCTGTACTTGCCCAAAGGGTTTGGGCAGGACTGGACTCAGCCGGCTAGCCTGAGCTGACCCCTGTGTTGCAGTGGCCATGCCACTATTTTAGCATGTTCGCTTGAGCAGGGTTAGTGGGTGTACTTCTATCCTAGCCGAGAACTGCATCTCCCAGAGGCTGAGTAGACATTTGGTAAGGGGCCGAACATAAAATCTCACCCAGTGTGCATGTTTGTGCACACGGGTGTGAGCACATGGATGTACAAGGGTGGGATTGTGTATGTTTATGTTATTGGATGTATGGGTGGTGTGTTTGCGTGTCTCCTTGGTGCCTGTGACTTCATATAAATGAGATGTGTAGTAATAAGCACTGGATACCACGGGGCAGTTCCTCAGCGAGGGTGACATCTTGGCAGTCAGTGGAGCTAGCAGCAAATAGCTTCAATGGCTGGTAATAGGACACTAAATGGGGAGGGCTCTGAGTTACTACTGCAAATTCTTTCCCAGGTATCTGGCTGGTGGGTTTTGTCCACATGCTCAAGGTTCAACTGATCACCATATTTGGGTGTCGGCAAGAACGTTCCCCCCAGATCAGATTAGCAGAGACCCTCTGGGTTTTTCACCTTCCTCTGCAGCATGGGGCATGGGTTACTTGCAGGTTGAAACTAGTGTAAATGGTGGAGTTGCTGTAACCTGAAGTTTTTAAATCATGATTTGCGGACTTCACTAACTCACCCAGAGGTCAGGGGTCTATTACAGGAGCGGGTGGGTGAGGTTCCATGGCCTGCAATGTGCAGAAGGTCGGAGTAGATGATCACGATGGTCCTTTCTGACTTTAAAGTCTATGGATCTATCTATGAGCTAAGACAGTTTTCCCCAGCTTAGGATCTGCTCGCATAGTTTCAAAAAATGCCTTCAATTTAGATACACAAGCCTGAAGAGCTGCCTCCAATTCTTGCAAATTAAATAACGACTTTCCTGTCGAAGAAGCATGGGGTTCCATGACAGTGGAATATCTGGCCCAAGCCAAACTGAAAATCTCTGACTTTTCCAGGCAGAAGGAGCTTCTTCTGAGGACATGAGCCATATCTTACATTAGAAATTACTTCAAAAAAATCCATTATTTATCTATATTTGACATCGGAGAAGGAATTCAAATCATGCAGCTCTGAAAATCTTTTTTTTCTTTTTTTTAAAAGTCATTTTCATTCACTGAGCCAGCATGGTGTTCATACAGGAGTGTGGGGAGGGTGAATAATCCATTTAGTATTTGTTACATATTTTATGGATCCCTTTGAATTTATGTTGAAGTTCAGGAGATTTTTTTTCTCATCTGTTTGAAGGATTTGGTATGAATGAGAATGAAGCTTCTCTTTGCAATGAAATAGGAAAACACGACCCGTAAGGATTTTTTATCTCTCTCCTTTCATTTTATTGACAAAGTTTGGAGCACTCTTTCTATCTGCCATGAGATAGGGATTTGCATAAGTCATGGAGCAAAGCATAGTATCTTCCTTTTCGTTTTCCTATAAACCTCTGTGAATAAGTTCTCAGCCCCTGCTATGATCCATAGAGACGATCAAATAGTAAATAGATAAATGGCTCAAAAATAAGTGACCCTTGCCCTTATATAGCTTTTCACTTTTTTATTCACAAGAATAAGTAGCTTTGCTTTCCGGATTTAAAAAAAAAAATGAATTTCAAAATAAAAGAGTGATTGATTCAAGGAGTAGATGTCTCATTCTAATTATTCAGGTTTTTTCCTTTCACATAAATCTTTATATATTCTAATATATTCTATAAACTCGCCTGGAAAAATGCTTTTGAATTTAATAGGAAGAAAACCAATAGGTTCTGTAGACATGTAATGGAATTCTATATAAATTACTAATCTATAGAATGTAATAAAGAATTAAACCTTTTCTTTTGAATTTTTAAGCCATTCTATGTTATCTAATAGAGATTATTATCCCTGCTATAGAATCCGAAAGGTTTGTTTAAAAATTGTAGAAAGAGGATATCATTCTTTATAATTTTATGTGGAAGTGCTTATATGTTGGTAAAATACCCCTTAGCCATTATGTCCATCAGCATCTTTTGCAGTCACTGGTTTCTCTTGTTTCACTTTGAGTAAATAAATATCGACTTTTGTGGGAAAATCCTATGGAAACCTACTGGAAAATGTTAACCCCATTACAGGAGTTTTAAATGAACCTGAAGAAGTTTATAACAGGAATGTAGTTATCCCCTGAATTTTATAGGATCGTTTAAAAATTCTATAGAAAAAATCTATGATTCTGTATTGAATTCAAAGGGCCGTGTTCTTATTTACACTAAGGATACTTTATAGTGCTTGAAGAACCCTTTACATAGCCAGAAGCGAATAAAGTGGTCTTAGTGTAAATGAGAATCTTATAGTGAAACTGCAAGCTCCTTGGGGTGGGACTGTTTTTGTTCTGTGTTTGTACAGCACCTGACACAACAGGGTCCTGGTCCATGGACTATGGCTCCTACGTGTTATGATAATACAAATAATAAATAATAATTATAAGACGCTATATGTTTCTAGATTTATTTCCATAGAAAACTATACATTTCACCCTATTAAATTCCATTGGACTTTCCTATAAGGGGAGCAAAAGCATAACGGCTACTAACATATCCTATAAAACAGTGCTATTTTAGAAGTGGATGATGTACATGTTCAACACAAAACATTAGTGAATTTGCCAGGGCTGATGTGAGAGATTTTACTGCTCTGGGCCTGAGGGGTGTGCAAATTGATTGGAGACAGCCAAATCATGCTGATGTGGCAGCTCCTGATTGCTGATGATGATATGGGAAATGGGCAGCTTTAAAGAGGCCGAGTCCCTGAATCTGC
The DNA here is from genome assembly GCF_026122565.2 of Emydura macquarii macquarii. NCBI lineage: Eukaryota > Metazoa > Chordata > Testudines > Chelidae > Emydura > Emydura macquarii. Next base: position 6,583,796 of record NW_027133251.1, on the reverse strand, counting down.
ACTAGGGCACAACCAGGCCACAGCTGTGCTAGCAGGGAACAGGGAGGATAACCAGGCCAGAGGTATCCTCTAAAAAAGAGCATGAAGAGCATGTGTGACACATTGCATACAGTGTGCCAGAGAAGAGGCTATATGGGATGTTGCATAGAGCACACTGGAGAAGAAAATAGAGTGCTCATTGTCTGCTGCATATTGGAGAAGTGAGTATAGCCATGTAAAGGACAGCATGCTGCCTATAGAAGTGAGAACTGTGTCTAGATTGTCTCTTTTCTGACTGATGTAGTCCTAGGATAAGGACTAAAATCAGTTGAACTGGGGGGGGGAGAGTTGTTTTTTTTTTTTCTCAAAAGAAATGAGCACTTTTGTGTCCAGAGTTTTTTAATTGTTTTCTTTTTCGACAAAAAAAAAAAAAAAAAGAAAGAGAGAGAGAGAGGGAATTTCAAACAAAAGAAAGTTTTGTTTTGTTTAAAAATGTTCATTTTGAATAGTGAAGGGTTCTTTCTTTCAGTGTCAAAAGGTCAGAAAAAAAGAGAAAAACAAAGTTCTGCAGGAAGGAAAGGATATGGGCTAACTGCATAATAGTCTACATAACTGTGTGTCATTCAGCTCATCTTCACAGGGGTTCCTTGTGCCCTGTCACACAGTAGGGAGGCTATGAGCAGTGGGGGAAGGTCAGCCAGGGAAGGGAACTGGAGTATCTGCCATTGTGCCAATCCTTCAGATCAGTAGGGGGAGGGATTTGCCAGATGCTCACATACAAACACTGGTGAACACAATTTAAGTACCTAGAGAGTGTCAGATGCTGGTAACCCGAACAGAGACGCAGAGCCTATTCTATCGACTTACCCTGATGTCAAATCAGGTGAGACCTAATATCTCCAGGCAACAAATATAGAAGGCAGAAGAAACAAGTGATGGGGAAAGAGTGTTCTTGCCGGAAAAATCCTGGGAATAGCCATGCTCAGTGGAAAGTTCAGGGTATGGTCAATGATTAAGGCATGTTCCAGAGAAGGGGTTAAATTTGGACCATATCAAGTATGTGAGAACTGTCTTAAACAGAGAGGGTAGGAACATCATCTGCTTACGTAGTGCCATGTAGATTTCTTCTTCTTCAGGCTTAGGCTGCCTATGTATTACTTCCCTCGGCCGCCATTCCCTGTAGAGATCTCCAGCTCTGAGCCCACTTCCTGGGGCTGGGAATGAGGTCTGGCCATAATGAACTGAAATAGAATTGTTTCAAACATTTTCACTTTAAAAGAGCATCAGCTTCCAAAAGTACCGCAGGTTTTCCTGGTCATGCAACTGAATTCCTAACAAAGTGTAAGAGAAATTATAACCATTCCTATCCCAAGCTAGTTAATTTTTGTCACTGTTACAGTATTGGAGTGATGATCAGTTGAACCAGCAATGGTGGGACACTTTTAAATAAAGTGCCTATTAACTCTTAATAATTACCCCCTAATTCAGCAGCTGGACAGACACAGTTAATCTAAGTATAAATCACCTGACATAATTGGTGCTTTAAAATGTCTTATACCAACTGTATATTTTGTAGTATACTCATTTCTTTGCATCTCCATGTCACATATTCTTGCTCAAAGGAGTCATTATTCAGCATGAAAGACTGTGGTTAAACATCTCTGTTTTCCCCTTATAGATTTTATTTATGCCCAGGCTCTTCATGAAAGACCAGTTTGTACCTGTGTTTTGACAGTGTGACTTATATTGCAATTCAGACCTTGAAATATTAGGTTTTTCCATAATTGTACTTAAGAATAGTTCAGTGAAAAGGAAGTTTAAAGAAATTATCTCTCTGCTCCCCTCAGAAGTCACAAAAGGCCTGGTCCAAGCCCATTGAAGTCAATGAGGGAAGCTTTCTATTAACTTCCTTGGAGCAGGCCTGAAGTCTCCCGACAAGCAATAGACAATCACCGCAGTCTGACATATTTAATGTGAAGTGCATTTATGTCTGCTCTGAAAGTGAGGAGTGAGCGTTGCATGGCTAGGCATATCCATGCTAGCTTTAAACTACCTAGCATGAGTAACAATAGTAACAAAGACGTACAGGCTCATACCACTCATCCCAATGCAAGCTTGTTGGGATGCCAGGGTATGTTCTCAGGTTGCTAGTCCATGCCACCACATCTACACTACTCAGGCTAGCTTGATTAAAGCTAACACGGATATGTCAACTTGGGCTACAATCACACCTGTACTTGCTACGTAAACATATCCTTCTCCCTGTTGTAAAGTATTGACTTTGTGCATATGATTTTGTGAGAGCCATTGGTCTGTAATGGCTGGTCCTCACAGAAAGGATAAGTGACCTGCTGTTAGTATTTGGAAAGGGAGACCTCCTTTAGTTCACGTAGTAGCATGTCTGTGTTGTACAAGTTTAATAACCAAGATTTTAGTCCCAGTTTCCTGTCTGTGGTTGACTCACTTGTGCTGTTACTGAAATGCCTCCAGAATTTAATAAAGAATTATATCCCTGCTATGGAATGTTATAGGACAGAGTTTATTCTCCGCTACATGCGATAGATTTTTTTGGAATATATTCCCTAGCACACTACTGGTTTAATCTCAGTTAGAATCTACAGGACTGCTCCACAGCACGTGGCATTGTTTCACGATGTGAGGCTATCTGAAAAGCTCAGCAGCGCTTTGCATCATCCCACTTGTACCACTGGCTGATTTATCAATTTGGGAACGCGGTGTATTCTGCATAAAAATGGGGTCTGCAAACTGATTTGGATTAATCAGGTCTGAGTGTAATTCCTTTTGGTAGACTCATTTGAATAGCACATCAATCACGATGACCTCTTTTGATAATAATGTTGCTGTAATGTCTAATTTCATATTAATTCCATTGTAATTTACCGGGCATTCATTCAAAAGTAATTCTTATAGAATTACATCTGACATCCCCATGAATACCGAAATAATTCAGTCTGATACATGTTATTACCTCCTTCAGTATTTGATGTAATATCGATTTGCCATTTATAATAAAGTGTTGCCTGTAAACCATTAATGGCCATCACATCACAATGTTAAACTTGTTCCTGTAAAACCTGCTCACATCCAGCTACTTTTTAGATGTCTCCCCTGTGTGCCAACATGAGCATGAAAACCTTTATTTGCCCAAATACCCCTTTTCAGGACTCTGGACATGTATGATTTATTGCTGGCTGCTAGACCCACGCAGTTGGTGCTCTTGAATCGAATCTCACAAGCAAAGTATGTGAATGAGGGGACCTCAAAGGGAAACTTAGACAGTTGCAAGCTGTGCTGCTGCTGACCCAGCATCTGGCATTCTGGCTTTACATTCAGCTCAAGCGCTCTCAGCCTCACACTCACACACCTTCTTCTAACACAGCCAATTTTCCTTTGCATTCAGGAGGAAAGCAAAACTGAGTGCCCTCTAGATAAAATCTGGCAAGTATGGTTAATGCAACAAATGAATATAGGAAATTACTAATGCTAAACACATTACTGGGGAGAAGTTCTTAGAAGCAATGGATCACCACATCACTTACATTCATAGGAACATGGGCAGCAGCTGCCTGTGTCACTCATTTTCTTCCTGCCAACCATAGGTGCTAATGAAGACTTTAAGAAAGGCCTGGGGAACTGGTCGGGATAGGTGGCTATTTTTGTTTTAATTTTTAACACTAGAGGCCACATTCTCACTTGGCTTTTATTGGTGCAGCTCCATTGAAATCAAAAGTCTCTTTTAGCACTGATGGCAGAAAGTTAGTGGAACTGCACCAACTTATACCAGCAGACAATCTGACCCATTTTTCCATAATAAATAAATGACAAGGGCCTGTCGTTTACCTCCGAATTTATGGCCACAATTTTATGGGATCAAAGCATTGTAATCAGAAGTTATTGCATGGATATTTACATGTCTAATTACTGCACGCAAAGGCACCTGCACATCAGGCGTGGCGATGTTCATTATCTGTGCCATGCTACAAGCACTAAAATCAGAAACTCAATTGAGATTGCTCTTGAAATAGAGACTGTATGGTCACAGTCTGATTTTAGATATTCTGATGGAAATGTAGAGTAGCTCCATAGTCTTACTCTGAATTTACACTGGGAGAAATCCAAACATAATTTTGCCTGAATGCTTTATTATATAGTTTTTAGAACCTGTTAAGCAATGAGTTTTAGCATTGCATGGTTTTTTTTTGTTTTGTTGCTTGGGGGTCTGATGGCTTTATCATAACAAGAAGAGTGTTCCCCTCCACGGGATAAGGATTTCTTCCATTCCAAAAGAGGCCCTTGTATTGGTAGCAGCTATCAAGTTCATTCAAAACAGACACTTGGGGAGCTGGTGGCACATAAATATATATATATATATAAAAATAAGTGACATAAGGCATGATAGCTCCATCTCTTTATAACACATGTATTTTATGTGTTTTTTGCTCCCACTGTTTTTTTTCTCCCTCTATCTAGTGCCTGTTAAATTCTGACTATCATAGCAGTAGCATGGCAGCCGAACACACTGTGCAACCCAGCTGAGACAAATGTGGTAGAAGTTGTTTCACATAAATTGTGTTCACTTGCTTAGTTAATCTGCTATAACAGCCTTGAAATGAAGAAAAAGCAAGTGTGCCTGCAACATCTCATTTCATGGTCAAACCATCTCCCCCCCGCCCCTAAATCCATCCTCAAGAAAAATGTAAATAGCCTCCAGAATTGCCAGAGAAAGCCAGAGCTGGTCCAAAAACAAGCAAGAACCCCTCCCCATTTTGTAAATATTTTAATGAATAAAGTGTCCAGTTTGTTGCATTCTGGCTTTGGGGTGGCCGTTGTATTCATTGCTCTTAAGTATTTGGGCAAGCTGCTGGTATTCTTAGAGAAGCCTGAAAATTCCATATGCAACATGACCCATTATTCCTCTGAACTTTCACATAGGGGGGGAATAATTGACTATTTTCCAATCCCACCATTTGTCTGTCTTGTTCGTTTAGACTGTAAGCTTTTTGGAGCAGGGACTGTCTCTTGCTATATGTTTATACTATAGTTGTGCCTACAGCCCCTATTGTGCTAGGCACTGTTGAAAGAAGTAGTGTTACACTCACTGTTGAAAAGGTGTCAGTCATCCAGTTAGGAGGCAGAAAAGCATAGCGCATGACTTGGTCATCCTTTTGCACAATGAATAGAAGTAAAGAGGTCACCAACAACCTAGAGTCTGGAAAGTCTGGGTCGTCCACCCTCTGTGGCAAATATCTCAACAAATAAATTGGAAGAAAATCGAGGTTCAGCTCACAAAAGATTTGCTAGCTAAAAAAAGGGGGGATAAAGTCCTAACAAGCATTCCTGAGAAATAGTTTGATGGCTTGAGGTAGAAAGTATTTAGCAGGCAAATTCTGCCTGTGTCTTTGGCCCCAGAAACTGAGGGTACAGGAATGGCAAGTGCTAAGTCCTTTTCCCACTCCACGGGAATGGCAATAGGGCGACCAGATAGCAAGTGTAAAAATCGGGACGGGGATAGGAGGTCATAAGCGCCTGTATAAGAAAAAGCCCCAAATATCGGGACTGTCCCTATAAACCCGGGACAACTGGTCACTCTAAATGGCAGGGTGATTCCTGCTTCCACAGCGCCAGAGGATTTCTTCTCTGGTACTCAGGCTTGGAGCAAGGAATGGGGCTGAGCTTTGTGATGGCAAAGAGCAGCATCTGGAGCTCTACAGTGACAGGGAGTGAACGGTAACTTTTGTGTCCCGAAAAGTGCAGCTGTTTGATTGTTCTGGCCCTCTGTGCTTACCTGAACTAGCCAAAGCAATATGACAATACAACTTAGCATTTCTTTTACCTGTTCAAAGCACCACACAAACAGGAAGAGCCGGATTCTGCCTCTCTTGATGATGTGGAATAGTACCAGACTCCAGGCTGGCTCCAGTCAAGTCACTAAGAATTTGCATGGACCGTGATGCTAGTCAGTGTGGGTACATGTAGCAGATTCTGGTTAATCCCTGCAGCACCCTTGTGGGCTAGAGAGATTCAGGGTAATGACAAAGTTTCCTTTAGCTCTTTACCTATTCTGAGTGCAGGGAAGACCTCTTCAAACCAGCAATACCAAGAAAGGCCAAATAAAACTTTGTATCCATACCCACGAGTATTATTAGCTACATTTCCTGGTGAGTTAACTGAAATGCAAAGAGGTTAAGCATCTGATCCAAAGCTCACTGAGGCCAATGGGCATTTTTCTAGTGACTTCAGTAGGTTTTGAATCAGGCCATAACTGACCTCCAGAAGGCCAAACATGGGAAATTAATGGCAGAGCTTGGAGTAGAACTCAGGATTTTCAAAAATACCATTAGCTCAGTCTGCTAACCCGGATGGGAATGTTTTCAAGAAGGAAGTACAGTGCCTTAAACTAATCTTCTAGCAGAACAGAGCAACTCCCCTGCTATGTCCCAATATTTTCATCTAGGCAGACAGAAGGTTTTAGCCTTTTTTTTTTTAAGTGATCTGGCTTAACTGTGAATTTTCCCATTCTGATCACACTACCACCCCTGTGTCTTTCCAGAAACTCTGTGCCACATGCAGCTAATTTCTGTGTGTCCTTAAAATATCCTTTAGCCCAGAAAATAAATTCTGCTGGTGTCTGAGCTGCATTTCCACCACTACAGCCAAAAGCTCTTTTGCAAGCCAAACATCCTTGCTGCCGTTCCTTCACATCTGTAACATTTAACTTTAATGCCTCTCCCTCCGAGGAGCTGCAGAATAGCATTTCAATTTGCCATCCCTGGATTTGTCCTAAAGAACTCGAGACATGTCAGCTTATCAGTCTATGACCTTTTCTATTAACATTGTCTTCAGGTTGGCTTGGCAGCACGCAAGGAAAACAAATCTTGTTACCCGGAGCTGGTCTGGGCGGCCGGGATAGTGCAGCTGTGGCACAAATCTGTTAAAATTTTAAATTGAGAACACTGCTATAGCTACATAAAATTTATTAGGTAGCAGAATCCCTGGGGGGGAAAAAAGCCAACAGAATTGAAACATTTACAATGGATCTAAAGGAGGGGAGGTGGTCTTGCAATGCCTGGAAAGTTGAATTGTTTAGCTTGTTTACAGCCTGAACGGACACTCTGGAGATAATGCAAATGGAGTCAGCACATAAATTATGTGACCTTTTCATGTTGCAATCTTCAGGAGATCTCAGTGGAAATATTTTTAAAAACATAAAGCATGGCCCTTTAGTGTCTTGCTGTACTTGTTTATCACTCTCTCCCAGACTTTCATAATTTCCCTCTTTCTTGTGATCATTCAATGCAGGGCGGGAGGGAAACATTACAACCTAAAGGCTTAGTGTCATGGACAAATCTTTGGAGATGGAGCTGTCAAAGCAATACAGCTGCAGCTTTTCCTGCTCCTTTGATTTTCTGTGGCAGCCCATCAGAGAGCACTGTGGGACCTGCCCTTCCCAGAATGCCCTTTGCTATAATGTCACAACATGTCTAAAACGGAGGATGAAGGAAGCCCACACGTTTGGGGGTAGGGAGAGTATTTCTACACTGGGATATTGTTTAATAAGTTCAGTGGAAGTGGTTTGGTTAGGTCACTGAACTAGAAGTCAGAAGACGTATGTTCTAGTCCCGACTCTGCTACTTGTGACTTTGAGCCAGTCTCTTCTGCCTCTAGCTAAATCTGGAGCCCCTTGTGTGTTGTACGATGCCTAGAACAACAGGTCAGCTGGGTGCTGTAGGTGCTACTATAATACAAATAATAAACCATAATTAATGCTTCTGAAAGGTGCTGTGATTGACAACCTTATAGACAAATCCTCTCTTTATCCACACAGCAGGAACAGTGCAGGCAGAAACACCAGCTTCCCCAGAGTGACTTAACAGGAAACCTGTTTCCCCCATGACATGGAGGGATAGTTTCTACAGGTATAAAGGTAATTCAGTCTCCCTGGCCCATTCAGTTCCAGGCTTTCCTGTGGAAACAAAGTTGCCAGTGTTGAGTATATTTGTGCACTGGAAAGTGGCCTGAGAACTGACAAACGTGTTTATTTCTCACTGAACAGACTTCATATAGAAGCCATTCCCAGTGCAACTTAGACTGTAGTCAAAATGGTGACCAAGAGATAAAAGGCTCTATCTTATTTCTAGTCCCGTTACTGAAGAGCACTATGAAAACACATCATGAATATTAATAGCTCAACATGCAAATGACTAAAATCATATGACGTCTCTAGGAAACCGCTTCAGCTTTGCAAATTCCTTCTCCTGAATTTTCTATTTATCTGTCCTACTTCTTTGAAGCAAGGCAGCATCAAAGCGGAGCAGTGAGAATTCAATGCTATGTCTTTCCCACTGTGTAAAATGTATTCTGACCCACTTTTTTTGGTTTGTAAGATGTCCTTGATTCAAGGAACAGAGCGACATGGAATCCCCTCATCCTGGATCTTTGTTGTCTCCTTGTTCATTTTTCTGAGCTTGTTGATACCTAAGGCTCTATTCTGCATAGTACAGTGGTGCATCTTAAGGTAATTTCTGAGGGACAACATTCTATTACCTATTAGAAGCACAGTGGTTTTGGTTCAGAGAGGTTTGTGCAATTTTTTCCTTCTGTTTTTCTGATGTTGCTTCATGGGGATTTACAAAGAATTTCAGCCAAAACACAAGTGAGTTTCACTGGTTTTAAGCCACAGGTCTAGTTATCTTGGTGCAAGTGCGCATTTGAACAGTTTTACTCAGAATACAAGTGCCTTATTTTGATTTTACCTAAGTAGATATTTTTATCAACTTATATGAAATTAAAATAGGGCACTCTCATTCCACAAATAAGCATCCACACAGATACACTTGCACTGATCACAGGTGTGAATTACAAATACAGCTGGTTGGAAAGTGTTTATTTTTCCTATGGAAAATTTCATTCTCAACAAAAAATTGAATACAGAAATATTGCAGCTGAACAACAAAGTATTTCAATTTGGAAATGCTGGGCTTTTTTGCCTCAGGGGAATTGTTGTTCAGATGTCTTATTCTTCCATTTTCCTCTGTAGGCCAGGCTACCAGGTTTCCCTCTTATGCTGAAGAGACCAGGTTGCATTCTTAGGGTCCCTGGCATTGCCCATTGTGGACAGCCGACCTACTGAGGAGAATGGAGACACGGGGTAACCAAACTACAACTCCCAGTAGGCAGTGAGGCAGCATTGCCAAATCAAAATATTTTGGTTTCTTGGATGAAGAATTTAGGGTTTGAACATTTGTTTTTTTGATGAAACATCAAATTTTCTACAGAAAGCAGACAATTTTCACAAAAACAGTGTTTAGTCACAAACCCAACTTTCCACTGAAAAAGAGTTTTGATTAGGGAAACCATTTCTTTGTTTTTAAATTGGACAGTTCTGCTTTTCTATGGTTTGTTCCCTGTCCAGTACTGAGATGAAATTGGATGTGGTTTTGTCCGGTATCAGATGGGGACACCATTTGAAGAATGCACCACTCTGCTCCTGCCAGTGTGACCTAGCACACATGATGCATTCAGTATCATGCTGGTGGGAGCAGGTCCATGCTGTTCCTAAAGATACCAGAATGTCCGGTATTTCAGGAAAGCATGAGTGGCCACCTTAGTTCTTATGGAAAATTTTTACCAGCTCTAGTTACAACCCATTTAATTATTCTTGGATCCAGTTTTTTTTTAGATGAACCCTGAGCTCATGAGTCCTGAAGACAATAAAACCATATCTAAGAATGGTGAGAGAAAATTTTGATCCTGGAAATAGAGAAGAAGAATGGGTGTGGAATTCTGAACATTGGTAATTTGCTTACTGATTTCAATGAGGACAGGATAGGTCTTCCAGGGTATGTCTACATAGCATTTTGGAGCAAGCAGAAGAGACTCCCAGCCCAGATCAACAGATTCTGGTTAGCAGGACTCACACTAGTGTTCAAAAAATAGGTGTATAGGCAGCACTGTGAACTTGTAGCTCAGGCTCTGAAGCTTAGGAAGTGGGGTGGACTTCAGAGCCCAGCTCCAGTTCAAGCCAGGATTTCAAAGCCCAGTCTACATTTCTATTTTTTTAGAACATTAGTGTGAGCCCTACTAGCCTGAGATTCACAAAAAGAAAGAGACTTCCAGAAATAGCTATGGTCAAAAATAATTTCAGAAATCCCTACCCAGCCATAGCAGCTCTGCTCCATGCAAAGTTTATAAGTCAAGTTTAGTGAATAAAAGCACTATACATAATATATCGGAGACATTTAGCCTCATTTCCTCTATTCATCTTTCAAATATACTCAAAACAGCCATTGCGATTATTTTTATCCTACGGAACAATCCTGACTGAGATTTAAGCAGTTGCTTACTTGCTTGCTTGCTTGATCAAAGGTGGCGGATGTATTTTCTTCTGTTCCATGATTGGCCCATCCAAAAGACAGCTCAGTGCCTGCTGGTTTAGATCCAACTGATGGAGAAGAGAATCCCTTATTGAATCAGCAATCCCTGTGCCTGAAGCCACTTGAGTTTTCCTTGGAGGTCTCCCATCCAAGTACTGACCAGACCTGACAATGCGGTAGATGAGTCTGTGGCATGAGGTAGAATTTTCAAAATTGCCTCAGTGGCAGAGCATCTTAGGTCCCATTTTCAGAAGTCCAAGAGGTACTTAGGGTAACATTTTCAAAAGATCTTAGGACTTAAGTTCCTAAGTCACATTACGAGTCAATAGGACTCATGGGTTGTTGTTTTTTTGTCACTTAGGGGCTTTTGAAAATATTACCCAGCAAATTCAGTTCCGACTCTGAATTTTGAATCCCTCAGGGATTGAGGGTGTTTGAGCTGATGTTTTGGTTCAGGCACAAAACTACATAACACGATTCCAGAATTGTCTCTCTGAAGCCTACAATGTCTGTTGACTCACTGTGAAGTGACGGAAATAGCTACGTGCATGGTTGTGAGCTCTTTTGCTTAGAATATCACCAGGTTCAAACATCACTGAGATTTGTGGTCTGACACCATCACATTTTTAAGTTCTCAGCCATTTTTGCCTTTTTTTTAATGGCTGTATGAATTATACCTGCCTGAAAACCGGCTTTTGCCTAGTTATAGTTAGAACAGCTTATAGGCCAAATTCTGAGAAATGACAAGTGATTTGCGGGGACTAATGTTAAGGTGCCCAATTCAGGATGCTTAAAAGAGGCCTGATTTTCAAAAAGTACCTAGCACTCACTGTAAAAGGAGCTGTCTTTTAGGGTGCCGCAGCTCAACAGTGTTTCCAACTCTACCACAATTTTATCACAGTATTTGGCATTTTTCTTAAAACCCCAGCTTCTGGAGTCAAGTGATGACTTGACAATCTCAGCTTCCATTCATAGAAAGTAAGTTTCTAGTTCTCACAGTTGCAGAGAAAGGCTTTAAATCATGACCAGAGAGCACCACAAAGGCTCAGAAAACAAAGGACAATAAAAAGGATCCCAAATTTACTATTTTTAGAAGCTTATGATTTCAAAGCCACTCTCATGATTTTTGGGGTCCAGACTTATTATTTTTGAACACTGGGGTCTGGCTATAGTGACTTTATTCACCCCAAATCACTGGACACTTTTGAAAATCTTGGCCAATATCCCAAGAATCAGAAGGTACTGTCAGTATAGAACACTTGCCAAAGTGTGCTGAGGGGTTATTTAAGCCTAGAAGGAGTTAAACAGATAACATTTCACTGAAAAACCAGATATTTAAACAACATGACAATTTGTTGATTAAGTGACTGACTGCCCGTTGGGTTTTCTTTAAATAATTCATTGATTTATACCCTTCTTGACAATACCAGAAATAGTTCCATTCTTCAGCAAGAAGGCAGCTATGTTAATCACTGAGTTTGACAAAGAGCACCTCAGATTCAATATGTTGAATGAACTGAGCTAACACAGAGCTTGGTGCTTTGGGTCTATCTTTACAACTTTTCATCTTCTTGCAAAGGGTGTGGAATTTGAGACGTTGCTAATGCACACAGAAATGGATGTCAGCACGGTGCACAAATTTCTGCTTTACACATCTCATGATCTTCATAAGTCTCCTCTCCCCTTTGCATATTTAGTACCAGCTTCACCTCTGTCCCTGTAAAAGCTGAGTGAATAATTTGCCACTAATAATCTGAAAACTTTAGCCTCTTTTTCTGCTCTTGGAATACCCACAAGTAAAGCGTGATTTCCTGAAATGTATTAGCTATGGTTAAAATGTCCCTCCAGGCAAAGGCCGAGCGAAAGACCTATGGAGCACATGTATTCCTTATGGCTTACAAGGGAATTATACAATTTGCACCGGTCATTGCAGAGGGGTGAATTTTATTTTCTATGAAAATTTTCAACAAATGCTTTTGCATAATTTTTTAATTCAAGGTCTGGCCATAAACAGTTCTTGTGAGTGTTCAATAGCTACATTCTGTCAGCTAGTGGTGACTGGTCAACTAAGTCACCTGATATTGTTTCTGTCCGCTGATTGGAGGAGTTTTTAGGCACTTCCAGCAAAAATACTTATACATATGAATGACAAACTTGGTTTCCATGAATACTACCACCTATGACTCTGAAATAAGTTTTCCAGGAATGATTAGAAGGTACAATTAGAGGCCTTGAACATTTCATAGAGTTGTAGGACTGGAAGGGACCTCAAGAGGTCATCTAGTCCAGTCCCCTGCACTTACGGCAGGATTAAGTATTATCTAGATCATCCTGACAGGTGTTTGTCTAACCTGCTCTTAAAAATCACAATGATAGAGATTCCAGGCAATTTCTTCCAGTGCTTAACTACTTTGACAGTTAGGAAGTTTTTCCTTAGGTACAACCTAAACCAATCTTGCTGCAATTTAAGCCCATTGCTTCTTGTCCTATCATCAGAGTTTAAGGTGAACAATTTTTCTCCCTCCTCCTTGTAACAACCTTTTATCTACTTGAAAACTGTTATTGTGTTCCCCCCCTCAGTCTTCTCTTCTCCAGACTAAACAAACCCACTTCTTTCAGTGTTGCTTCATAGGTCATGTTTTCTAGACCTTTAAACATTTTTGTTGCTCTTCTCTGAACTTTTTCCAATTTGTCCACATCTTTCCTGAAATGTGGCACTCAAAACTGGACACAATACTCCAGTTCAGACCTAATCAGCATGGAGTAGAGCAGAAGAATTACTTCTTGTATCTTGCTTACGACACTTTTGCTAATACATCCCAGAATGATGTTTGGGTTTTTTGCAATAGTGTTACACTGATGACTCAGATTTAGCCTGTGATCCATTATTACCTCCAGGCCCCTTTCCACAGTACTCCTTCTTAGGCAGTCATTTCCCATTTTTAATGTGTGCAACTGATTGTTCCTTCCTACGTGGAGTACTTTGCATTTGTCCTTATTGAATTTCATCCTATATCCTTCAGATCATTTCTCCAGTTTGTCCAGATCATTTGGACTTTGAATTTGATCCACCAAAGCATTGCAGCCCCTCCCGGCTTGGTAACATCCACAAACTTTATAAGTGTACTCTCTGTACCATTATCTAAATCATTGATGAAGATATTGAACAGAACCATACCCAGAACTGATCCCTGCGAGACCCCCCCACCCACTCAATATACCCTTCCAGCTTGACTGTGAACCACTGCTAGCTACTCCTTGGGAATGCAAAACAACGAGAGTTCTGTGGCACCCTAAAGACAAACAAATTCATTTGGGCATAAGCTTTTGTGGGCAGAAACCCACTTTGTCAGATACATGAAGTGGAAATTACAGTTAGGTAGATATATATATACACATGCAAGGATGGGTGAGTTACATCACAGTGAGGAGGGCAAATGTTACGATGTAATTCAATCAGGGTGGATGAGTCCCATTCACAACAGTTGATGAGAAGGTGTGAATGCCAAAAGAGGGAACATTAATTTTTGTAGTGGGCTAGCCACGCCCAGTCTCTATTCAGACCTAGTCTGATAGTGTCAAGTTTGCATATGAGTTCCAGATCTGTAGTTTCACACTGAAGTATGTTTTTTAAATGTTTTGCTTGAAGTATGGCTAATGAAGTCTGTTACTCAGTGTCCAGGGAGATTGAAGTGCTCTCCTACAGGTTATTGGATGTTCGCATTCTTGATGTCTGATTTGTGTCCATTTAGTCTTTTGCGTAGAGACAGTCTGGTTTGGACAATGTACATGACAGGGAGCATTGTTGGCACATGATGACATATATCACATTAGTAGAACAAGCTCCTGATGGTGTGGCTGATGTGATTAGGACCTATGAGTTTGACAGCAATAGCTTAGTGGGGGTGGTTAGCAAATAAAGAGTGTTGTCTACTCTGAAGCAGATATGGTCCAGCAGTCACCACAATGGATTGTAGGTGCAGAAAGGCAATTAGCATTAGATCTGGGTGAAACCTACAAATAGGTTTAGTAGACAAAAAATACAGTTTTGCGCGACACAGAACTATTTGTGGATTTGAAACAAATATTTTCAGCCAGTCACAAAATGTCCAGAAGAAGAAGAGGAGAATAAAGAAGTGATGGTGATGTTGCTACCTGTTTAACCTTTATCCCATTGCCTTAGTACAGATTTCACTACCTACCACTTTCTGTAGGACTACGACTAAACCACTGCAAAGTCTCATAAATGCTCAGTGTAATAAAACATCCCTGCCCAGTACCCACACACACAATTGCAGTTCTGTTCAAGGTCTCTCACACTACAGTCATGGATCATCAGTTCCAGTTCAGCTCCAGATCAGTACTCTGAAAGGAGAGGAGATAATATCATGGTTCCATTCTCTGTCCAGGCTAGGAATTACTTGTGTTGAAGTCAATGGGAGGTATTCTTGTCCTGCACTGGGAGAAGAGGCATCCTGACAGCAGGAAGGATGGTCCTGTGATTTAGGTAGAAAAGTGGGTGTGATGGGGTGTCCACTCCACACAGGACTGGAGGGGGCTAAGATGGCTAGGTAGGACTATTAATGCCTTAGCTGCACCTAGAGGAAGAGCCAGGGTGCAGAGATTGAGTGCAAGCAGGCTCAGCTGAGCAGGAACAGGTGGTGCCTAGAAAGCCAGGAAACTGGTAACAGATAGGGGCTGGGAAAGGCAGTCACTCCCTGGGAACAGGGAGTAGGGAGGTGGCTCTGGTACACTCAGAGAATGGGGGGAACCAGAAGTGTAGGAAGCAGTTCAGGGAAGGAGCACTGAGGACTGGGAGAGTAAAGCCCAGAACTGCTGGGATGAGGGTCCCTGGACTTGAACCTGGAGTAGAGGGCAGCTCTGGGGAAGTGACACCAGCATGCCAGTGAACTGGAAGACTGCCTGGGTCACTGTGGGAGTGACAGAGACTTTGAAGGACTACAGCCCAGTCACAAAGATGAAGCTGCAGTTCCCAGAGTGAGGGAGGGACTGCAAACCAGGGAGAGAGACAGACTGGTGATGTGCAATCATGAGAGAGGGTGTGGAGCTAATCCCCATCTTTAAAATGAGGATGATAAAGCTTCCTTTGCAGTCTAAACTATTCAAACTGCAATCCTTTGGAGTGAGCAATGTCTCTTACAATGCGTTTGTACGGTGCTAGGGCTCAGCTGGCAGCTCTAAGTACACTTAGAATACAAATAATAGCAGAACAATACATCGTTTTCCTCTCTCCCCCATACAGCTTCCCTAGCTGCAGAATTGGGGGAGCGGGAACCTTTGTCCTCAGTCCCTTCCAGAAGAAAAATCTGTCTCTTTAACTTACTCCATGGACATTAACATACATAAGCTAGCGCAACACTGTAAACTGACAGAGCACATTCGCAACATGTTTTGACCAAGGCATTCAGTGGAAAGACGCTGACCCCCGAGTTAAATCAAGCATTACCTCCTTCCTCTAACCCTTTAGCAAGCTGTCTGCGCGTGGCACAAGGTAGAGGCTGTCTGCTGCCACTGTGATTACATTGTGCTAATTGGCTTCAAGCAGCTTACGTGAATAGTTTCAAGATCACAGCTTGGAGTAAAACCCACATTCATAGCTGGGATGACGATCTGCACATCAGAGGAAATAGTGAGTTGGCTTCAGTCTTAGCCTAAATATGAGACAGCAGCCAGGTAAAAGTTCATCTTGTAGTGTCAAAGATTCTAGCTGTTCAAACTTGCTCTTGGGTAAGATTGGATCTGACAGTGACTCCAGAGCACATCTAGACATGTGCATTGTCTCATTGTTACGCCATCAGCCTGAGAACGTCCAGTCTCATCCCCCTTGCTGAGCCAGATGTGCACCAGCTGTGCAGCATTGGCGGCAATCTGGACTGGATGTCAGATCCTATTAAGACCGAGGCACTGCTGCCATATCTGTCTCTCACTGCCTCACTAGCTTCAAAAATAAAATATGAATACATTTAAATGGTTTAGCAGCATGATAGCCATCTCAATATCTCTACAGGGGTGCAATTGATTTACCCCTTCAGCGTGTTTCAGACGATTCAAAGTGTAGCACACAAAGTCTATTTAATGGAATAATTTAAAAGCCAATCATTGTGGCTTTTTCCAGTCTCCATTGGATACATCTTTTACCCTCTTCCATTTTATTACACAACTCTCAAGGGCTTTAACGGACGATGCACAATTAAATCCTGTGTAATGCTTTAAAGGCCCAAACTTGCCACTCGTGGTCACGCTGAGTAGTGCACACTGAGGAGTGCTAGTGATTTGAATGGGACTGCATATAGAATAAGGTAAATTCAGCTGAAGGATGGAAGAATTGAGTCCTAAAATTGTACGACTTGGGGCCACAATCAGGTTCCTAGCTTCCTCTTTAGATGCCTGCAAGTCCAACATTCAGGTGCCACTAAGATCCTCGAAACCACCACTCAGCTGCCGCCTTTCCACATCAGAGCTTAATCTTTTGCCAGAGAACATGTTGAAAATGCCCTGAGTCATGTTGCTGCATGCAGCTAATAAATTACTCAGAGCCCTAGCTGAAGCCAAAGCCCAGGTGGTCTCAACTATGTGTTCCTCCACCTACCTCACCAGCAGGACTTGAGCCTGTATACATAGTCATTGAACATCTACAGACTGGGGCCCGGCACAGAAGACAGCAGGAATGTGGGAGACCCAGGTTGGAACCCCCACTCTGCCTAAGTTGGAGCAGATCTCCCACATCCCAGGCAAACATCATAACCTCGGTGTCTAACTCTCCCATGCAGTGCATGGGGAGCCTGGGCATCTAAGACCTGGTCTACGCTGCCGGCATTGTCGATGGGAGATACTCAAGCTACATACTGAAACTTGTGTATCTCCCGTTGACATATTAACATTTCCTTACCGCGGCATCTCTACTGTGCTGCGTCAACAGGAAATGCCTTCCACTTGACACAGTGTTACTCTTTTCGGGGGGAGGAGGGGGTGTGGATTTACTGCATCGGCTGGAGAGCACTTCCGGGATCGATTGTGCAGGTCTCCACTGCCCGCTCAGTTGATCCTACTGCATCGATCCGTGGAATCCGATGCAGCCTGGGCAGTGTAGACATACCCTATCTCAGGGCTGAGATACTACTACTACTCAACAGCAATCCTAGGGATCAGGCACTGCAATGCTGAGCATCACAAAGCCTGAGTACTTTGTGAATCTAGCCCTTGGTGCATTTGTGCTACTTGTCTTCAGCTGGTGTGTAATAAAGTATTTCCCTTTGTGCTTTATCTAGTGAGTTTGTGCGAAAAATTAGGTTGGAAGGGGCCAAGAGTGGGTTATTTAGGCTCAGATCTTTAAAGGTATTTGGGCATTGCTCAGCTCAGCAATGGAAAGCCTATGAGGCCAGATTTTTAAAGAGATTGGGTGCCTAATGATTCAGACATGAAATTTTCAAAAGTGTCTAGCTGGCTAACGCTCATTGAAATCAACTGACTTTTATTGAAATTTAAAGCCCAGATTTTTTAAATTATTTAGGTGGAATCAATTGAAATCAATGAGAGATAGATGCCTAACTACCTTGAGGATCTCACTGTAGCCTCCTAAGTTACCTTTGGAAATGAAATCTAGGCTCCTAAGTCACTAGCCTTTTCAACACTGAGTGGAGTAATGCCTTAATATTTCTCAGAACTTGGACCTTACATCATTGCTCCATCTTGCAACAGGATTTATTTCACTTAATTAATTAATATTTTAGTCTATGGAGTGTACTTACCACAAAGAATAAATCTTTTACTTAAAAGCATGCCTTGACTATAGGCTGAGATCTTAAAGCTGCTGCCAAGATTTAGACACACTATTCTCATGAAAATTAATGAGGGTTGGAAATCTGTATCTTCGAGGTGGTTTTGAAAATCTTAGCCAAGACTTAAAAAGAATTTTTAAAATTGCAGATGTTTTGAAAGTTGCTCAGTAGTCCCAAATACTAGACATAGTTTCAGCAAGGATTAATGTGCAAAGTGCAGATGAAGCTGTCCCAAGTGCATGATAAATGCAGTTTATCATGTAGTTGGCAATTTATTTCATGGATATCAGCACCATTTATATGGTATAATAAACATATTTACATGCTAATCAGTTCACTCATGATGGATATTCTGCCACATCTTGGGTGGAACAAGGTAGCTATTTACCTGCACAGATGAGAACTTCAGAACAGTTAGGGACAGGAAATGAAACATTCCATGTCAAATTTATAATTGCAGGGAGACATCCATTGAATTCAATAGGCTTTGGATCAGGCCTTACACAATCCTTTCTATTTGATGCTGGAAGAGCTCGTTTTTATATCACACCAGCTCTGTCTGACTTCAAAGTCTTTTTCTGGTTATGACCTTTAGGGATTTCACAAAATTTGGTAGCTGTTGTGCAGGACTCCTTATCCTTTTAAAAATCTATAATAAACACCTGTCAGATATTGCTGCAACAAGATAACATATTGCCCCCACACTGGGATCAATCAAATCCCAGAGCCTGCAATTCAATACATCTTGTCTAAAGGATGTGAAATTTACTGAATAAATTAAGGGGGAAATTTGCAGCTGTTGTAGACCTAAATTACGAAATCTAGTTGTTATACTTCCAGGATGCAGAATCCTCATGAAGAGTGGAGCTAATGAGCTACATTACTGCTTAAAAACGTGGATAGTTCCAGAAAGGGAGCCAGAACTGTTAAGGCCATATAATTAGATTAATGATAACGACACCCTTTTTCATTGCTGTAATTACGACTCTGCTAGCATTTTCATCTAGTAGTATAGCAATCTGTGCATGCACTGCCAGTATGGACCAGTGGGACCCAATGCCCTATTGCTCTCTACCCTGTATAGACATTTATACCAGTGCAAAATGCTACTAATTCAGAACGATACTGTTTTGCACTCCCGTTGCACTAGGTCTGGTCTACACTTAAAGTTACGTCGACAGAGCTACATTAGTCAGGGTTGTGAAAAATCCACACTCTTGACCCACAGAGTTGTGCCAGCCTAACTCCCAGCATAGATGCAGCTATGCCGAAGGAAGAACGCTTCCATCGATATAGCTGCTGTCGGGGTGGTGGTGTTCCTACACCGATGGAAAAACTCCTTCTGTCAGTGTAGGTTGTGTGTACACTAAGGGGTTATGCCAGCGTACCTATGGCAATATAACTATGGCAGGATATTCTCCATAGTGTAAATGTACCCTACATTATGGTTGGACTTGATTCTGCCACTCTTACTGATGTTGAATAATATTTTACAGTGGAAGTTGTCCCGCTGAAATCATTGGGACTATTTGCCAAGTAGGTTAGTACTCAATATGGGTAAAGGCAGCAGAGTCTGTGCCTTTTCCTTTTTCTTTTTTCCCAAAGCATTTTAAGAATCTAGAATTAAAAATGTTACATCAGGTTAAAATATGATTGCTATTTTTTTTAATTTAAACTTGGCAGTAGACGCTCACTCTTGACATTCACAGTTAATTTAAATTAACGTGGCATTCAAGGACTGTACCTAGAGGCAAATTTTCTTCACTAAATATGAAAAGAGGTTTTTGTAATTGATTTTGGATTTTATAAAAAAAAATTAAAATTAAAAAAGCAAGATAATGTTGCAATTCATCATGGGTAAATTCATCCTTCTCACATGTTAACTCAGAGATTGCAGTGAGGTATTAGAGTACTTTTTTTTAATCTACCATGTTGCACTTAGACTGTGTAAACCGAGCAGCCACAGACCTCCATTGTTGAAGAAGATTTATAGATATGTAGATTTTAAAGACAGAAGGATCCATTATGATCAGCTAGTCTGGCCTCCTGCATAACATACACCAAAGAAATTCAACATTAAGCCCACAGCTTCTGTTTGAGTTAGAATATATAGTTTAGAACGATACCTGGTCTTGATGTAAAGACATGAAGAGATGGAGAATCCGGCTCATTTCTAGGAATGTTATTCCAATGGTCAATTACGCTCACAGTTACAAATTTGCACCTCTTGGCTACATTAGTACTCCAGGCTACTATAGCCAAATAGATTGTCAAAGGTTTTCCCCATAGATAATGAATTGGCTTTCAACAAATATCAAAAGAATCTCATTTTTATGCTATTGCCAACACCTCATAGAATCATAGATTAGGGTTGGAAGGAACCTCAGGAGGTCATCTAGTGCAATCCCTAGCTCAAAGCAGGACCAACCTCAACTAAATCATCCCAGTCAGAGCTTTGTCAAGCTGGGCCTTAAAAATCTCTAAGGATAGAGATTGTACCACCTCCATAGGTAACCCATTCCAGTGCTTCACAACCATCCTAGTGAAAAAGGTTTTCCTAATATCCAACCTAGACCTCTCCCAGTGCAACTTGAGACCATTGCTCCTTGTTCTGTCATCTGAGAACAACCTAGCTCCATCCTCTTTGGGGGATCCCCCCCTTCAGGTAGTTGAAGGCTGCTATCAAATCCCCCCTTACTCTTCCCTTCTCCTCTGCAGACTAAATAAGCCCAGTTCCCTCAGCAGTGCTGTATTGCTCTCTCAGGGTGTTTGAGAACCGGGGACTGTGATCTAGAATCTTCAGTTAGTTGTCTGAAGAAAGCCACCTCTACCTCATTTTCCTGGTCGGGTGGTCTATAGCAGACTCCCACCACAACATCACCCTTGTTGCTTTTGTCTCTAAACTTAACCCAGAGACTCTCAACGGGCTTTTCTCCAGTTTCATACTGTACTGGGCAGCACACTATGGGGAAGAGGTGAGCAGCCCTCAGTGGTGAAAGAGCAGGTTCAGGACAATTTAGAAAGGCTGGACATGCAGAAGTCCATTGGGCTGGATGCAATGCATCCAAGGGTGCTGAGAGAGTTGGCTGATGTGATTGCAGAGCCATTGGCCATTATCTTTGAAAATTCATCACGATCGGGGTAGGTCCTGGACAATTGGAAAAAGGCAAGTGTAGTGTCCGACTTTATAAAAGGGAAGCAGGATCCAAGGAACTACGGGACCAGTCAGCCTCACCTAAGTCCTCGGAAAAATCATGGAGCAGGTCCTCAAGGAATCCATTTTGAAGCACTTGGAGGAGAGGAAGGTGATCAGGAACAGTCAGCATGGATTAACCAAGAGCAAGTCATGCCTAAAAAACCTGACTGCCTTCTATGATGAGATGACTGGCTCTGTGGATGTGGGGATAGTGGTGGATGTGATATACCTTGACTTTAGCAAAGCTTTTGATATGGTCTCCCACAGTATTCTCGACAGCAAGTTATAGAAGTATATGTTGGGTAAATGGACTATAAGATGGATAGAAAGCTGGCTAGCTCATTGGACTCAAAGGGTAATGATCAACAGCTCAACGTCTAGTTGGCAGCTGGTATCAAGTGGCGTGCCCCAGGAGTCAGTGCTGGGGCCAATTTTGTTCAACATCTTTTTTCTCCTGCCTGAACAGTTTATACCCATCCATGATAGTGCTCCAGTCATGTGAGTTACCCCATCACATCTCTATTATTCCAATCACATCATGGTTCCTTGACTGTGCCAGGACTTCCAAACTTCCTTCTTGTTTCTTCTTGCATTCCTGTACAGACACCTAAGATAACTAGCCGATTGCCCTACCTTCTCAGTATGAATCAGGAGACCTCCCTTTGTGCTTCCTCCCAGTATCCAACTTCCTCATTTACCTTAGGGCTTAGGTCTCCTTCCCCTGGCAAACCTAATTTAAAGACCTCCTCATTACGTTAGCAAGCCTGTCGTTGAAGATGCTCTTCTCTCTCTTCATTAGGTGAATCCTGTCTCTTCCTAGCAATCCTTCTTCTTGGAACAGAATCCAAAGCCCTCTTTCTGGTACAGTTACATCCACAATTCATTGGCCCCTACCTGGGCCTTTTCCTTCAACAGGGAGGATGGATAAGAACACCACTTGCACCTCAAAGTCATTCTTGGCAGTGTCATTGGCGCCCATGTGGAGGAGTAGGAAGGGGTAGCAGTCCAAGGGCTTGATGAGTCTTGGCAGACTCTGTCACATCCTGAATTCTAGCTCCAGGCAAGCAGTACTTCTCCAGTTTCCTGGTCTGGATGTCAGATGGATGACTCCATCCTCCTTAGGAGGGAGTCCCTGACCACCACCACTGCATCCAGCCATGGAAATCAGTCTGAGCTTTTTCATTTTAAACAATACATTCAGTGAGTAACATAAAAAATGAAAGGTTTATTTTGTAATGGTCACTCCAAAACAGGCTACACAGGCTATTCCAGACACCAGACAACTTCAGTGTTACAGCTCAGAATCTGGGTAACTTGGAGATTTAATAGTTTATGGAAAGGACCACCATACCTGGGTATCCATATACAGACGTTTAGAGTTTCTGAGCTTCAGTTTTACTGTTTTGTTTAATGTATTTATAGTTTTTACTTTGGTATTTGTCACTAGAATACTTCAGCACCTCACATACTTCAATAAGTATGTGCCCCCACAATACCCCTGAGAGGCAGATCACAAATAAGAAACGGAGGTAAAGAGAGACATTAGGCCCTAATCCTGCAACTTGCTGCATACAGGCAGTGGCCTGCTCTCACTCAGAACCATGTTGACTTTAATGGGGCTCCATGTTGGTGCACCTCTGTAGTCAGTTGCAGCTTCAGGGCCTAAGTGACTTGTCTAAAGTCACACAGGAAATCAGTTACACAGCTGAGAACAGAATCCAGTTCTCCTGAAGCCTGCTCTGGTGCCTTAACCACAGAACCCTTCTTCTTCGTTCCCAGGAAAGATTGGAAGGGTGCAAAAATATGAAAAAAAAATCATTAACCTTAATAAGATCAAGGTGTATCTTGTTCAACACGACCCCCAAATGCATGATTTGAGTGACAGTGGTCAAATATACTGGACAGACAGGATCTGTCAATCTTAGGTACTTGTATGTCCTCCATAGTATCTGAACACTTCACAACAAACTTTAATGCATTTAGCCTCGCAACATCCTGTGAGTTTGGGCATAATTATTATCCCCATTTTGAGGATGGGAAACAGAGACTACATGACTTGCTCATTGTCACACAGGAAGTCTGTGGCAGAGCAGAGGCTTGGATCCAAGTCCTTCATATCCTAGGGAAGTAATCAAACTCTTCTAGAACATCCTTCCTCCCCTACTAAATGAAATTATAATAAAATATAGAGGACCTCTTGAGATTCCTCCCAGCCTTACATTTCTATGATTCTATAAAAAACACAAATAATGTACAGTATTTGTTCAAATGAGGCCTACTGAACAATGATGTGTGCTGGGAGCATAGGGATAAAATTGGTAGTTTTACACATATTATTTGGCAGTGGCTTAAATATTAGACATTTTTGTTCAAAGGTTCTAAATGTTACAGAAATTATCTGGCATCAATAATTGCCAGATGAGTCAGAACTACATGTGCTACATAGTTTTTCTTCAATACAAAATTTTTTTAAGAAATGCATTGCAAATATCCTTGGTTGTGCAAAAAGACGGGGCCTTAAAAGGTCAAAAAGCTCTTGTGTCCCTCTTTTAAAAGACTGGGAGTTTGACATGGCAGAAATTGCTTTATACATGCATTTTATTTCTAAGATTAATGACTAACTTGAAGAATTTCATGTCACATGGGGAGAATTTACCTCTCTTCTAAAGGAAAACAAACGTGTAAATGAAAGGTAGAGGAGCTATTTAAAATATATTAAAATAATTAATAATAATAATATAAAACCATGATTGTAGGAAGGGGCTGTAGGGAGTGGGAGAGAATATATAGCAGGAAAGATGTTTTTGGTAATGTGTGCATGCGCATATGGTTGTTTTTGTTGCTTGCCCAAAGTTTGTTCTCCTTATATGGATTTTCCTGCCATTGTTTCATTGCTTTGGAATTGTTAGAAGACATTTATAAAATACAATTTTAATATAAAACATCAATCTACCATTCCTCAGCCTTCCTCGGTGCCACATTTCACTGCCGTACCATGAAGTTGGTATAGCCATAGTTCTACAGATCTGTATCTTCGCAGCAATTTATGGTTCTCATAGTAACATTAACTCACCCATGCAGCATATGTTTCATAATTTTGATTGGAGGGTGGAATATTAAATGTAAACCTATTGTACGCCATATGGATGAAGTCTGCAATTAAATATTTATACACAGTGAGCATGAAGGCTGGGGAGGCAAAAAACACTGCCTAGGACACCACTATCCCTGAAGCCAATCTCGCTGTACTGGGCTGACATTCAAGTTTGTAGTCAACCCCCAAACCAGGTGTATTTTGCCTTGCTGTGAGCATTTTGCACAATTCAGGATGCAAAGCATCTGTGCAAAAGATGGAAGCTGGGATGTAACTCCTCTTTAGTCATGAGCAGCTTTATTCATGGGGCTTCTTATTTCTTAGACACCGTCAAATGTAAGATCTTGTTCTGGGAGGCTCTACAGAGCTTTGGGACACCAGCTCTAGCCTTGTTTGGGGGAGTGGGAATCTCTTGTTCCTGGCATTTAGCACATGTAAGCCTTAGAAACTGCTGTGTAATCAGGACCCCAAGAGCGTGAAAGCTTCAGTAAAGCCTTATTGTTTTAGGTGGCTGAGTTTGACTGAGTTATTGTCCTCCAGACATTAGGAATTAGAATATGAATTGGTCTGTCTCTTGGCTTTGAAAAACCAAAGTCCCCTTTTTTTTCCAGAGCTATTTATGGGCTGATGTGCCTGGTAGCTTCAGCCTCTTCCTGAAACAGAGAAGAACCTAATGCAAGCTGTGTTCCATTAGCAACAAGAGATGCAGAAAGCAGACAGAGCTGTAGGAAAGATATATTTCATGAGCATGCTGAGAGACCTGTGTGTGTCTGGTTGCAGCTTGGCCCGGTTTGAATTCCAGAGCTTCTGGTCACTAGGTTGCTCCTGAAATCTGACTTGCTTTCTTCAGTTCCACTCAGCATACTACAAGCTGTGGTTTGACTGAACAACTTTCAGCTATGTTACTTCCATGAATTCTTCCACAGAAGCTATTAATCAGCATTTAGAGGGGGAATCTGCCAAACTACACAGACATGGTCAATTTTAAGTAGAAACAGGCAAACTAGTTGAGATGATATAGGAGCCTGACTGAGCCTTCATCCAGACTCAAACCCAGCGTTTACTCGGGTTTGGTTAAGGAGCCTTCCCTCTTCCCCACCCCTCACACTCACACCCACTTACTATTCCCAGCGTATTTGTAACATCTATTTGCCCGTGAAGGATAATTCTGCAGTGCTAGGATCCAAATGTGCAACTCCATGGAATCTAAGTTATCACAGATTGATCTTTACACTATAAAGCCATCTTCATTTGTACAAGAAGATTATGGGAGGCTATTGTGAACAGGGAAATGAGTATCAGCAAAGCCATTGGAGATAGAGATGCAACTCTTGGTGTCCTTAAACCTATGACTGCCAGAAGCTGGAACGCGATTACAGGGGATGGATCACTGAAAAATTTCCCTCTTCTGTTCATTCCCTCTAAAGCATCTGGCACCAGTAACTGTCATAAGACAGGATACTGGGCTACATGGACCATTGGTCTGAACCAATTTGGCCATTGTTATCTCCATTGACTTCAGATACCCCCATCTCAGGCAATAATCTGGCCTGCACTCACTCCTATCATAGTCTGTGGAGTGGTTCTACATTTAAAAAAAATTGAACCAGCTTCATTTCCAAGCTGCCATTAATCATCATCTTCATCCCCTCTTTAAAATTCCTCAGAACTCCTCTGTTAGGCCACTGGAAACTGGACAATATGGGGAATTGGTTTAATCCCATTTTTGCTCAGAGAGTCTTAAAACTCCATGCTCATCAAATTTGGTCCATTGTCTGTGACAAGCACCCGTAGCCTGTGGATGGCAAAGATGAATCTGAGCTGTTCACTGATCGAGGTCACTGAGGTCATCACATGCACTGCTAACCATTTTGAATGTACATCCACTATGATTAGAAACATCTTTCCCAGGAACTGGCTGGCAAAGCCTGTAGGTATGCAGAACTACGGGTGTCCTGGCTTTTCCCAGGGGTAAAGGGATGTCAGTGCTGGGATCTGCTGGTGAACCAGACATTAGGACATACATCAAAGCAATATATGATATCCAAACGTAGATGAGGACCTGGAAAAAGTAGCAAAGGAAGCTCACCAAAGATTTCATGTACGAAATGCTAGGGCGTGCTTCTTGTAAGTCTGTCAGACTCAATCTTCTCTTTGTGGGGGAATAATGACTCTTTTGCTCTACAGTATGTGTCCTTTCTCTATGCTCAGTTCTGCACTCCTGGCTGTAAATTAGCAGAATTCTTCCTCTTCACACTTATTTGGCCAGTCTGGCACTATGTGCTGCAGCACTTGGGACAGGATGGGATCTTGTCAAGCACATTTCCCTATCTGGGAAGCCCTGACCAGAGTCTGGTCAAAGTGTTCCCTGAGTAACACAATCTCTTTTGGAAGTTCAGTAGAACATGATTATTCAGGTAACAGCAGTGTGCTGATGGTACCTGCATTGGCATGCTGAAACCCTGTCTTGTAGGCTATCCCATCCTGGTCGCCAATTTTGTAAAATGTCTGCTCAGTGCACAAGAAACACACTTTACTTAGAGTGTGGCAGGCTGGGAACTTGCTGCATTATTCAACTATGTACAGAGTGAGAGAAAGCACACAGTATCTAAACAGGAAATAAGGGATGGATGGAGCATGGCTCCCACAAATAATACTCTGGGAAACCCAGTTAATCCCTTGATGACCATTTATGTACAGTCTATGGTTGAAAACAAAGGAGAACTGTGTAGGGGACTCAAGAAGGAGGCCTGTTGCAGGTCTCCTCTTAAAAGATTTGTGGACTCTTTTCTCGTGATTTTTTCTGAGTTTCCTGCTGTGTATGCAAGAGAGAAAGAAAGAGAGACAGAAACAGACAGACCGACAGAGAATTTCTATCAAAAGCAAATTTCTCCTTGAGAGACAATAGCAGATGTGAAATCTCAACCTAACAAAAAAAGAACAGGCCGTGAGGCAGAAATTGGCTTTTTATCTTTAGTCAAGAAAGACAAGAATCATATTTAAACAGCATGAGTTACAGTCTTTCTAAATGTCACTGAAGGAGAATTTCTCTTGTCTGTGTCTCTCATTTTTAAAGTCATTACTAGGAGATTACATGACATTTAAAAAAACCAAAGCAGCTAACAAAGCAAAAGAAAATAACTCATAATTAGTAGTATTGTATGTGAGGTTGCACTTGTACACGGCTTTCCAAGGACCTCAAAGCTCTTAACAAATATCCACTAATTAAGTCTCACAACAAGCTTAGGAAATGGTTAAGTATTTTTATCTTCATTTTGTGATTGGAAACACAAAGAAGTTAAGTGACTTGCACAAAGTCATGAACTGCGTGAGTGACAGAGCCAAGAATAGAACCTACAAATCCATCTCCCTTTGAGAGGCAAGCACTGCTGTTGACTATAGTCTGTGTAGTCACCGTCCTTGACAACCGGGACTGTGTCTGCTACCTCTGAGATATGAAAAGGAGAAGAACATAGGGAGAAGGTTCCTTCGGTCCTCTTTTTTTTGCCTATTTTCACAAGGGTAGAGAAAGTCTGGACCCATATGTACAGTAGAGTAGTACAGTATTGGTAGAACAAGTACTAAGGTGAAGATGAAGACTCTTCTGCAAGTATTTGAAAAAGGCAAACACCAAAGTTGGCACAACAGGGTTTAACTGGGAATAATGGGATGAAAATAAGAGATGGAATGTGTTGGCAAAACTTTAAAACAGTGAGATCTATTAGCTTGTGAAATAACCAGCCAAGGGACTTGGTGGAAGTCCCATTGCAAACTACATCTGACATTACTCCATGGGAGGAAGGCAAACAGATAAGTTACCTCCTCCAAACAATGATGCAAGTACAGAAAGAGGGTAATTTAAATGTTTATTATAGTTAACAGTCTTATAGATTTCACTCCAAACCGTAAGGCAATATCATACCTTTGTATCATCAGCCTTCTCTTTTTCACAATATCCTCAATGGGAACAACCTGAAAATGGGAATGTACTTGTGGGTGATGGGTACAAAGGCACTGGCCCTGACCACATGGCAACCTCATGCTGGTAATGATAAGTTTGCTTAAAAAACATCTGTGTAGTTCTACAAGGAATCAACTGTTAGAGCATGTAAACTGCAGCTCTACACTGGCCTTCCAATCGGTGGGACCTAGAGGAATATAAAGGAGAATCTCTTCTTTCATTTTAAAAAAAGTTTTCAGCCTCTTCTCCTTGCAAAAAAATAACCTTGGAGCTGTAACCTGGTTCCAAGAGTTCAAAGCTTCTCACTGATTTTTCCTAGATGAAGTCTTCTCTGGTGCTCCCCAACCTATCCAGGCATGACATTTGGCATCCATGAGGACCATGGTCCCAGATCATCGTCAGTAATCAGGAGGACCCTGTGACCTGTATGTGCCTAGGGTAGCTCACACTTGCCAAAGTCATGGCAAGCTGCAAAAAGGAGAGTAGATTCTCCCAAAAATGGTGGCTAACATGGAAGTTAGATTCACCAACCAGTCACAAACACTGCTCCTGATTCCCCACGCTGGTTATCAAGAAGCTAAAAACATGAAGTTGTGCAGCCTCCTTCATTGCGTTCAGTCTCTGGATCCCAATCAGCAACTATGTCCAGTAAAGTGAGAAGTTATTTAAAACTTTGCTCACTGTATGAAATGTTCTCCTGATCCCCAAAGGGTCAGCCACATTACCAGATCAATACTAGTTTGGATTTTACCCAAATACCACGCTGCCAGCCAATCCTTTCGTATCTAAACCTAAAGGTTTATTACAAAAGAAAAGAAACAAACAAGATGAGAGATGTTAAGTGATCAAAGCAATCAGATATACACATAAAACTTCAAAGTCCATATATCAGGTTCTTAGCAATATTGGTGTGTTTGTTGGCTTATATGGTTCCTCTGGACCATATCCAGTACCTGGGTGGGTCTATCAGTCCTTTGTTCAAAGCTCCAGCTGTAGAGCAGTTGAGCCAGAGGTAAGAAGCAGGAATGAAGAAATAATGGAGATGTTGCAGCTGTCTTTCATATTCTCTGCCATGTGGCCGGTTTCAAACACAAGCACATGTGCATGGAAAAGCACTTGGAGTTCCCTGTCCACAGGCATCTCTCTACATGTCCTGATGACTCATAGGCATAGCCCATGCCTTCTCTGCCTGAGCCATTGTACAGCTGATTGCCCTTGATGGGCCCACAGGCAGGCTGGACAGCGCTGATGCTAATCTGTTGGGGTATCACCCAACAGCACAGCACCAGTTTGAGATAGAAATATATCACACATTTTTATAACTCACAATATAAAGATGTTACAAAACCCATAAAAATATTATCAAACTTAGCAAATTATAACTTACCTTAAATGTCATATCTTGTAAGCTACATTGCAATTTTGTCGTATTGGTATTAACAATATTATAAATGGTCATTTCTATTTCATACAGCGTCACAGACACCAGATCAGTTTGTGCCTGTGGTGGGCAAAGCCATCCAGATTAACTCTGATAGTGCTAGAGCTGCAATAAGCTCCCTCCCAGCCATTTGCCATCCCCTGATCCTGAGCTTTGCTAAGCAGTTCCCCTTTAGGTCCCCTTAGAAGGAGAAGCATGATTATTCAAATGAATAAGGCCTGAAATTTTAAAGAAAAAGCCTCTGGTGTGTGCCATACAGCTCCCTGACCACATGATGCTATGGTGTATTCCTCTCCCCAGCTCTTCATCTGTCTTGTCTATGTATACTGTAAACTCCTTGAGGCAGGAAGTGTTCATTGCAGTGTGTTTGGACAGGGCCTGGCTGAATGGGAGCTGAATTATGCTGTTCAGGCACCACCAGAATATTGACTCCTAATAATATATAGATGCTACATTACATGTAAATAACAACATACCCATAATAGCATGTATAATAATAAGGACTCCTGCATTCTAAACCCAGCTCTGGCACTGATTCCCTCTTTGGCCTTGCTCAGTTCACTTAAACTTTCTGCCTGTTTCCCCTTCTACAAAATTACAGGAGTAAAGGCCAGATTTTTAAAGATATTTAGTGGGATTTTCAAAAGCTCCTAGGTGCCTAACCCCCTTGAATATCCCAATGAAGGTTAGATTGACACAGAAATTTAGACCTGGTGATGCTGAGTGTTGCCTTTTAGGTACCTATACAATCACTGTACTCCAGAAAGCCTAAATTCAACAGCTAAGCTTCTTATACAATGAATGGGGAGAGACAGGCACCTCAGAATGCGAGTCACAAAAGCCAGCACACTAGGCAGCTCCTTGCCTAAAGTAGGCAATGGGAGAACCAACCAAAGGTGTGTGTGCTAAGCTCTGCCCGTATCTTGGAAGTAAATGTCTAAGTGCAGGCTGCAAGGAAGTGTCTTCTTTCTGCTTGACATTCTTAGCTGCAAACACTCTCTTTGTGATAGGTGCCTACACCATTGTAGCTACACGAGGAGGAACAGGTCCTCCCTCATGACGTTTAATCCAGTGCTTAAAGTACTTTCCTCCTGCTTCACTCATTCCCCTACTCTGGGCTGTTGTGTGTAATCTTGTGACCCCTCACACCTTTGGGGCTGTTTTGTGTAAGCTTGCCTATACAGGCTCAATCTGGTAGGTGAGCTCTCAGCACAGTTGCCAGATTGGGTCCAGCAGGTAAGTAAGGCAGAGGAACCACTATCTTCCCCTGGTTCATTCATCGCTCTGAGGCTTAAATGTCCAGATGCCTTATGTGGGGCTGCAGTGTGCATGCACACAGACTGAAACATAGACACTTAGGGAACTTTTATTGCAAAAAATATAGATGTTGAGCAACTTTTAGGCACTGGCAGTGTTTGGGGACAGCTGAGCAGGGGTTTTGTGAATGCCAGAGGGGCCTGATTCAAGGATGTACATGCCTAAAATTATTAGGAGAGAACTGGACTTGACATAACTGTAGCCATTTGGGGGAGGGGGGATTATTCAGCCACCAATAACTGGATGTGAGAACACCATATCGTCAGAAATAATTTGCCTTTCTCTAAGCAGTGCAGACAAAATCGCTGCATAGCTTCAGTGCTGCTAACAAGGATAGATAAAGTGAAAGATTCATGGGAATGGGAGGGAATGCGGATAGCTGACCTTGAATCTTGTGTCTCCAACTATGAGTTTTTTTGTTGGGAGTTGCTTTACTGATAAGTAGAATTAATAGTTATTTTTGCTGTTGCTAGGGAAATTATAAATCCATTAAGGGTTACTCTGAGTTATATACTTTGCTTTGAGCAACCTATATGTGGGAGTGTATCATCTATACACTGACCTGATGGCCACTTAAGTGGAAATTTACAGCAGGCCTGGTGGTGGACACCGGGTCAAGTGAGGCTGCATACAGGGAAGCTGGAAGATAGCCACTTTCACTCAGGCGCCTCACTGGCGGCGAGTTCTGCGGACTTGGTCACCATCCACTAGATAGTAGAAAGTATTCAAGGTCGTAAACAAGAGAGTTAGGTAAGCTAAGAAGCTACCAATAATATGTAAGTTGTTCCCATGCTAAGTGTGTGAAATTATATAATAGCCAATCAGCAATTGTGTGATCATTGTATGCAGAGATGATAAAAAGGTATATAAGCTGGAGAACAAAATGGAATAAACGATTTAGCTTGCAATCATATTGGTTGTTGTGCTTTATCCGGCCCCGCATTGGAACCCGACACCTATAAACAGATTAATTAGGGTGTGTACTTTGGAGAAGTTTGGAGAGAGATTTTGATGAGCTAGGAGACTGACATCCAACTCCCCAGTAGCAAGGAGGAAGGCTAACCACTAGAAACCTTCTGCTGACCACTTGAGACCATCTCAGACTTTCATAGACTATTGTTAATTTTGATGTGTGCTTTAGACTCAATAAAAACAAGGATTTTCAAGTGAAAGCACACTTGTTTGTACCAATCATTTATCAGATGGAGGAGCTGTGTCCCCATTGATTTATATCCTGAAACCACATGGAAAACAAAGACTAGTTACCATAGATTTGGGTTCAAAAAGCCCTGGGTAACAAAATGGCAGTTAGGTGCCTAAGTCGTTCGGTGAATGTAGTCCAAGGTGTCTATCTGCACAAAACTATGTCTAACGTCCTACTGCCTTGCAGCTTGTGTGCTCATTTACACTTATCTAAAACAGATGCAAGTATCTACCATTCTGAGTAGATAACAACTTGCATCCGTTTTGCAGAGACGTAAATGAGGAACCATGATAACAGGCAATAGAGAAGTGGACAAAATAACACTTAGGGCTTGTCTACACAGTGCAGCAGTGCAGACCAGAGGTGTGTGAATTGTAGAGCGCACAGAGTCCTGGTTTACTTTACAGGGTTACGTCAATGCAAGTCAGCTTATGTCGACCTAACTATGTAAGTGTCCATACTAAAATTTCGCTCCCGATGATATAACTGCCCCATAACAGCAACTTAACTCCACCTCCACAAGAGGTGTACAGTCAATGTTGTAGTTTGATTGAAACAGTATCAACGCAGACACGGTGTTGCTTACAACGACTGTTACTGGCTTTCAGAAACCATCACACAATGCCGCACACTGACAATACAGTTGGTACAAGCTCTCCTGGTGAGGAAGCGCACCATTGACATATGAAGCATAATGTGGACACTCAAAACCAATTAAATTACTTTTGGCAGCTATATGCTGATGTAACTTAGATTGACATAATTCTTTAGTGTAGACATGCCCTAAACTGTTATGCTCTAGCTGCACTGCATGGACCCTGCAGATGAACTTTTAAAACTACATTGATGTACTCCTGTTTGAAACAGTACTATGTTAACATGCACTAGGAATCTTTTAGAGTACATCAGCGGGATCCAGGGGTGGCAGTTAGAGCACAACACTTTAGAGTGTGCTACAATTTTCACCTCTCCCATGTACATTGTTACACTGTGTAGACAAGCCCTTAGCCTACCTCACAGAGAATGTTGTGTTACCCAGGACTCCTCAACCCAGTAACGTTTGGTCTCTATGAATTGGTACTAGGAAATAAACCAAAGGAAATGCAGTACATCCACCTGCATTATGGGTGGCACAGAAAAGTCAAAACCAAGCGCTCTTAACTTTGAAGCTTTAATTTATTGGTCTCCAGCAATTCCATTGAAATGCTTTTACCAGAAGTCTCCACTTATTAGTCTTAAGCATATACAAATACAATAGGTGGTTAGAGTACCCCAAAACTTGATAATTACCCCACAAGTCTGGGTCAGTCTTTGCGTGAATCAGTCACAGATTTCCAGATGGCTGGTCCTTCTGTCTGTGCCTGGAGATCTTTTCAATGTGTCCACAAAGCGATCTGCCTGACTCAGACTTGCCACCTCACTCTTATACCCCAAAAGTTATAGAGACATGTCAATCAAAAGAATGTTACACAGCTGACCAAAAAAATCAATTACAGGGCAAAAGCAGGAGTTACAGAGATATGTCACGAAAAACAATATTGTTAAGCAAGCAGACATAGCTGTTAGTCTGATAGCTAAATTTCCCCATGTTGACAATTCTAAAATATATCCTGACTTCCTGTTTTTCACAGGTATTCGCCCAGCATATTCAGAGAGAGAGAGAGAACAAGAGCCAGGCCCACATCACATGTTCACTGTCTCCCTCCCACCCCCTCCTGGTTTGCCTAGTTATGATAAGTTCCTTCAAAGGCCTGAAAATGGCTAAAAGCAGCAAGCAGAATAATTGATAGTCCAGTGCTTGGATACCTGGCTGGTTGCTAAATGCCCATGTACAGTTGTGGTTATTAAGTGGTTAGCATTTGTAAAGCATTATCCATGTGCACTTAGAGCCCCATAGCCTTGCTCGCTGACAGCATGCATTTTATTGTTTTAAATGTCATCTGTTTCCATAAGTGTAATTGACGTAGCCCCAAACCTTGTAGCAGTTTTGATCATTGGACCTTGCAGGAATCTTTTCCAGAAATCCCCCACCATCTCTTTGGCACAATACAATTTCCTTTCCATTGTGTGATAAAAAGCTTTATAATCATAATATTATAAGCCACTGATGGCTAATATGTCTGCCCAGAAATATGCTTAATCAGTTCATGTTTCCCAGCCCATCTGGGCTCCGAAGGCCGATGAGGATTAGCTCTTTTTACTGCAAGAAAAGCTATACTTTAAATACTTTAAATGTGCATCTTGCTGCCTCATGAACTGTAAAGTTTGTGACAGAGCTACTTGGAGAAAACAGTATGAACAGTTACAGTAGATGCAGCCAAGTTAGCAGGAGATGGAAGAACATGTTTTGCTAAATTTAGAATGTGTACAAACCTTGTGGGCTCTAAATTTAGAACAGAGCTGGAAGGCTCTGAGATTGGATTTCCAGTTTGGCAAAATGCCACTTCTGGGCTGCTGCTGACAGCACCAACACTGAGTGAGGAATACATCAGTGAGTGCAGTCGTCACGTGGAAAAGGAGATGAGATAAGAAAAGAAATGTGGGTGATCTTCCCCCCCCCCCAGCTCCCTGGTATGGGGTGAAGGTCCTTGTGGCAGGCAAACCCCTCCATACAGATCTCCATCTCTTGCCTGACAACAGGCCCAGATCCCTCCTTTTATCTCCTACTTAGATTATGTGACACACTGCATCCCCCATGGTCACCTTTATAGTGTAATTGTGTTTTGCTTAATGTAAAGTAGGTCATGTAAGATGTTTTTGGAATGCTCATGGCATACCACACATTATTGTTGTAGTAACATGTTTGTTGCAATGTCACGTGTATGGGTATGAGGCTTCGCTATGTAATGTTTCCAAATATGTGTCTCATGGCTTGAGACAGATCTAGGCAAAACTCTACAGAGCTGAAGGGCTATTCACACCTCACTAAGGCATACATAAAACAAATCCAGGAACGAAGGACTAGCCTGAGCATCAACAAAGGAACCACAATAAGGGATTGCTCACTGATTCAGCACATGGATGAAGCCATACACAGACATTGTTTGCCACCTGATTCTGAAGGGGGGAAGGGCGAAGCCCCAGAGGGGAAAAGGAACATTTTAAAAAAGGAGAGACATTTTGCTGCTCTCTTTCTCTTCCATCTCCATCTAAAAACTACATCAAGCAGCTGAAGTGCTGATCACAGCGGGAGGGCCTGGCTGGAGGTAGACCAGCCAGTCTGTGGTGAGAATCATCTGAGTTTGTAAGGTTGCTGAAAGTGTTAAGCGTAGTTTAGAATGTGATTTGCCTTTTGTTTTCTCTTGATCAAATCTGACTTGCTTTCCTCTGACTTACAATCATTTAAAATATTTCTGTACTTAATAAATGTGTGTGTTTGTTTTATCTAAAGCAGTGTGTTTGGTTTAAGATGTGTTAGAGGTTCCATCTGAAGTGACAAATCTGGTGCATTTCAGTTTCTTTGATAAATTGACGAACATATGAGCTTGCAGTGTTCAATGGACAATACTGAACATTGTAAGACCGCAGTTCCTAGGGTTGCATCTGGGACTGGGGATTTTGGCAGGGGTCATACTATTGAATGATCCCATGAGTGGCTGGCTAGAGGCACTCACTCACTAAGCTGGGAGGAACTAGTTTGCTTGTGCCTGTGCATGAGCTGCCCAGGAGTAGGACTTCACACAGCAAAGCCGGGTAAGATGGGTCCAGAAGTTGGGGATTGGGGTGATACAGCGATTCACCAGTCCAGACTGCAGAGGGGAACGTCACAGATAAGTCTTCTGAAAAATGGGCAGCCACCTTTCAAAATTCATTTTTGTAGATTTTTTTCCCATTCAGAAAAAAATGCAATCGATGCAGTTCATGGCTATAACCAATCCAAAAATGTGTGTGTTTGGGTGGGGGCCAGTGTCTGGGGTTGGGTAGGAGCACATTCCCAATACTCCCTCACCCCATGTCTATCATAACACCACCACTAAAAGTACCTAGCTCTTATCTAGTACTTTTTACACATATATCTCAAAGCATTTTATAACGGAGGCCAGTATCATTATCCCATTTTACAGATGGGGAAAGTGAAGCCTGGGGGGGAGGAAGTGACTTGCCCAAGGTCATCCAGCACACCAGTTGCAGAGACAGGAATTTAATCTAGGTCTCCTGTGTCCAAAGCCAGTGCCCTATCCACTAGCCAACACTGCTTATAAATGCTGTAACTAGGATTTGACGAGAGTGGGACATCAATCCTGACAAAAATAAATCTTCAGGGAACTATCCACTGTGATTTTTTCTCAGAGGATTTTTGACATTTCCACTGAATTTCCTTCATTTTGCAAGTTTCTAAGATCTTTTGAGGGGGGTTTTATGCAAAATTCTTTTGATCCTGCATCATTTATCCTGTTCCCCCTATTCCAGAGGGGAGAGTGAGCTGGCAAAAGCAGATCTCATTCCTGCCCTCCCCCTTAAAGGCGCAGAACTTCCTGCAGTGGTGAGCTAGATTCAGATAGGACAGCCCTAGCTGGGGTACCTCCCCTTCTCTCACAAAGTTCTGTTGATGCTCCAGTTATTGGCAGGAGAGTTGGGAGCCTTTGGGTATGTCTGTATTGAAAACTAAGCCTGGGTCTGTGGGATCCAGGCTGGCAGATTCAGTGTGTCCAAGACTGTGCTTGACTGTCCACATTGCATTGTAAACTTGGGTTTACAGTTGCTGGACCTAGGTCTCACAGGCCTTGCTAACGTGTCCCCACTGCGCTATGCAGACCTTCTGACTTGGGTCTGCAGCTCGACCTTTGTCCACACAGAAAAAACAGGGCTTGGAATTGAGTCGGTGCGGGTATGTCTACACTGTAATTAAAAACCCGTGGCTGGCACATGTCAGCTGACTCAGGCTATAGGACTGCTTAATTGCAGAATAGACGTTCAGGCTTGTGCTGGAGCTCAGGTTGTCGGACCTTGTGAGAGTCCCAGAGCTGGAGCTGCAGCCTGAGACTGAATGTCTAAACCGCAGTTAAACAGCCCCTTAACTCAAGCCTTGCCAGTCCAAGTCAGCTGACACGGCCCAGCCACAGGTGTCTAATTGCAGTGTAGACATAACCAGTGAAACTTGGGCTTTGGCCCTTCCCTTAGCCGGGTCCTAGGACCCGAGTCTTGAGTGCTTGCTTATTCGAGTCAGACTGATTTGTGTGTGGGCAGAAGGAGGGCTTGGGTTCAAACCTGAGTCTAGGGACTTGTGTGCAGTGCAGATATACTGTTGAAACCCACTCCTGCCACCTGATGAGGCACTAGCTCCTGCTGCTGCTCCCATTTCACATTTTTTTGACTGGGGATTCTTTGCTTAATCCGCCAAAAAGTGGGACAGTGTATTTGTCTGGCACTGCAGGAGTAGATGCTGGGTTTTGCTCTAAATAACACCAAGCTATTCAGTCAATTTAATAACACTGTAGACTTGTAGAGTTGCCTTCCTTCAAGGATCTTAAAGTACTGTGCAAATATATATCAAGCTTCACAACAGCCTTGTGAAATAGGGACGTGTTGCTGTGTCTAGGTAAGGAGCTGGAGCACAGGTTGGATGAATTGACCTAGGTCACCCAGTGAGTCAGTGACAAAGACAGAGATTCAAAGCTGTAGTTATGAACTGCTTTCACGATGGCAGACTGAAGAATATCATGTCCAGAAGAATTCCATGGTGGTTCTCTTGGGAGAGAAAAGCCCCTCAAGTGGAGAATTTCCTTTTCTCCCAATTGATTTATTTGCAGCTAATTAGAAGGGTTTGCATTAAATACTAAATATTGATTTCTTTAGTATCTTTTGTTGTTTCGTATTTCAGAACACTTGTACCGACATTCTCTCTACAAGGAAAGCTCATGTTAATGATTTTCACCTTTCCTGGATAGCCCCATAACCAATTAAGAAATTCTGCCTGAATAACTTACCAATTGATTGTGAAGCGTTTGGACCGCGTGCGAGGCTATACAGAGCACTGGGAAACTGGGAAAGAACCAGCCCCAGCGAGTAACGTTGGAAGGTCTTCATGAAGCAGTCTGGACACGTTAGCAGGGCTCTGAGACCTGAGTCCAACAATTATAAACCCAGGTCTACAGTGCAGTGTGGACAGTCAAGCATAAGCTTTGAAACACTGAGTCCACCAGCCTGGGTCCCATAGACCTATAGGTGTGACACTGACAATAAGGCACAGTATGGAAGTGCGTATAAGTTCTTTACTTTTAGCCATATAAGTTCTTTACTTTTCAGGACATTTCTAATGGCCCTAACCCACACCATTCTTCAGACAATTAAAGCAGACCATGAGCTGGATGTACATGTAAAGTGTTTCCCTCTTTAAAAGCCTCATCAACACCAGCTGGACAGGACCAGCAGTTGCTTCTCCATCTTAGCCAGCCTGACTCTCACATCAGAGCCTCTCAACTGGTGGAGGTTTTGATTAGGTTTATAATGTATTTTGATGATGTCTTGTAATAGGTATGGTGGGAAATATGCTGCTGCTTTGTTTTGTTTTTTTTAACTAATGGTAAGGTCACCTCATGCATTCATTTTTGTGTCTCAGTTTAAATGCAGATAGATTATATTTATTTATCTGGAGAAGTCATGGTAATATATTGGACACAACCATTGCTTACCAGCCTGCTAATTAATGCACTATTGATTGTGGATGAAAGTTGAATCACATCTGACAATAGCACTGCATATGTATTGACCTGGTATCAATAACTGATATAAATTATCAACCAAAGTTTTTTATTGTATACCATATTTGTACACTGAGATTCACGAGCTCTCACTTCCCTTACTGGTTCTGCTAGACGCTTACTGTGTTGCATTGGGAAAGGTACTTTGGTCAAATTTTCCCCATATTGGGTACTTCAAGCTAAATCCACATTTGGATTTGTGTGCTTAGTTTCAGGCATCTAGCTCTGAAAATGTTGGCCTTTTTCCATAATCTTACTGTGGCTCAGTTTTCCCACTGGCAATGTTGCCAATTCTCATGATTTTATCACAGGTGTCTTGATATTTGGTATTTTTTTAAGGTCCCCACCTCTGAAAGTCAAGTGATTATTTCATAATTTCAACTTCCACTTTTTTAAAAGTAAGTTTCTAGCCCCTATGGTTGCAGAGGAAAGTTAAAAAAAAGGTGATAACAATGCAATCCTACAGCCTTAAAATCCAGAAGGCAAATAAGAACCCAAAAGGAATTTTAAATATCATGATATTTAAGATAATCTCATGATTTTGGGAGCCTGACTCATGATTTATGAATGCTTGGTAATACAGTACTGATAAATCAAAAATACCAACGTCTATGATATACTACCTACTACTGCACATAACGGGTCTTAACAGCTCAATCTCTCCCTCATTAAATAGTTGCTCCTTGGCAGAAATTGCCAAGTGTGGCTGACAATTGTGCCTGGAGTCTGAGTGGTTTAGTTTTAATGGTGGGTTGGGGGAAAATTAATGGAACAATTCATGTCAGTGCTTCTCAATGAGTGGGTGTGGCTGACAAGCTGGGGAAGGGCCTGTAAGATGCATAAATCAAGATGGAACAGGCCTTTAACAACATGTGGGGTTTGATTTTCCTGAGTGAAAGCACAGCTTTCAAATGTCTGGGGAACACAAAATTATTGTGTGGTTTGAATTTGGCTTCCTGACTCTAATACTTGATCTGAGCTCTCTGTGTGGTCAGACAATGTAGATATCTTCCAATAATTGTGTATCTAGTGCCT
Organism: Emydura macquarii macquarii; assembly: GCF_026122565.2. Lineage (NCBI taxonomy): Eukaryota > Metazoa > Chordata > Testudines > Chelidae > Emydura > Emydura macquarii. The sequence goes on along the minus strand of NW_027133251.1, from coordinate 6,543,675 downwards.
AGTACATTGAGGCCATAAACCATATATGAGGAGATTAGGCTCATAAAACAGTAACAACATACCTCCCACAAGTGATGTGAGGCTTCATTATTATTGGTAAAACATTCTGAGATCATCTGAGGAAAGGCACAACAGAAATGCAAGGCATTGTTTTTATTATAACTATCATCCCCCTGTAACTGACTCTGTGCTCTCCGTTAATGACTTCTCTAGTTTATCAATAATCGCGCCCCTATTTCAATGTTAAATGAGATTTACTTTTCATTCAAATCTTCTTTTAGAGGTTAATGCATCTAATTGAGGGTTCCTGACTCATTTATGGCAGTTTGTAATGCTTAATCGTTGATTCTGAAGGCCTGGATGACCACGATTATTTGAACCATGAGTTACAGTATGAATTTCTATATTTTCTGTATCATTAAACTCTAAGATTAATTTTCTGGTAATATGATATCTATCTTTCTATCTGTGTGTACATTATGCATGTGTGCAGTGATATCAATGCAAGAAATAGTGAAGCGATGTGATAAACTATATTGATCACGTACCATTACCGTACAACAAATGAAGCATTGGTCCCACTCTAAGAATCATATTCCATAAGCACTTTCAATTCCAACGTGAATATGTGAATTTAAAATTTGGTTTCTAAAATTCAGAGACTTCCCAAGTTGCTTTCTTCTAACACTGGTATCAGTAAAGCATGCAGAAAGCAAACACAAAAGGTTTGAGAGTATATTAAGTACACATGAGTGGCAAATGCTCAGGTGAACTTAATATCTTTAAAATATGCAGAACGCTGGCACATTTAGGGTTTCATCCTGCAAACACTTAAAGAGGAAAGAAATTGCAAATAGTTCAATTCAGTTAAAGAGGACTATTCACATGAGTAAAGCTATTTATGTGCTTGTGAATGAAGTCAGCCTTGGAATTAAACAGGGTTCCTTAGGATCATAATGGGTAACCTCATATTACCATAGGTAATGGTTTATCATAGGCAGGGCTGATAGCTCTGCCTATTTATTATTAAGGTTGCCCAACATTTCCCATAAGACCCTGCTTTCAGTTGCTAGTAACTTTGCCAAAATGTAACTGTTTAGGCTAAACCGTTCTATGCCAGGTGTCTGCTTCTGGGTTAATTTTTTTTGTAAAGCTTCAACCTAAGGGGTTCACCCATTTCCAGGATTAGGGAAAAATGCATTGTCCTGCCCATGTTAAAAATTCTTACAGTCATTTTATTGAGCTGCTCCAGTGCCCCCATACTTTGGAGCAGGATCTTGATATTTGGCAGTGGTTTGGCCGTTGTGCCAGGAATATGCCTTTTGTGCTTCCTGTGGAAATCTGGCCAAATCTGGCCAGGTTATAAACCTCCAAAAAAATTGCAATTCACACATCCACAATAGAGGCTTCTTAGAGTCTAGCAGCTAAACTCCTGAAAGATTCCATCTGCACTGGGCATCCTCCAGCCCAGGGCTTAGCAAGATTTCCCTGCCCATAAGCAAATCTGGGCGGCTGTGAGCCCTGCTGGGTCTGGATCTCAGCACCTCAACTGAGAGAATGGAGTCCAGCTCTCTTGCACTGCCACTTGCACCTCCTTGCCCCACCTCCCACGACCCAGGCAGCATGGAGAAGGAAGTTGCCTAATTCGTATACAGAGATAGAATAGTAGAATCATAGAAGATTAGGATTGGAAGGGACCTCAGGAGGGCATCCAGTCCAACCCCCTGCTCAAACAGGACCAACTCCAACTAAATCATCCCAGCAGAGCTTTGTTAAGCCAGGCCTTAAAAACCTCTAAGGATGGAGATTCCACCACCGCCCCAGGTAACCCATTCCAGTGCTTCACCATGCTTCTAGTGGAAAAGCTTTTCCTAATATCCAAACTAGACCTTTCCCACTGCAACTTGAGACCATTGCTCTTTGTTCTTTCATCTGCCATCACTGAGAACAGCCCAGCTCCATCCTTTTTGGTACTCCCTTCAGGTAGTTGAAGGCTGCTATCAAATCCCCTTTCACTCTTCTCTTCTGCACACTACATAAGCCCAGTTCCCTCAGCCTCTCCTCATAAATCAAGTGCCCCAGCCCCCTAATAATTTTTGTTGCTTTCTTCTATAGTCTCCAATTTGTCCATATCCTTCCTGCAGTGGGGAGGGGGTCCCAAACTGGACACAATACTCCAAATGTGGCCTCACCAGTGCTGAATAGAGGGGAATAATCATTTCACTCTGTCTGCTGGCAATGGACTTACTAATGCAGCCCAATATGCTGTTAGCTTTCTTGGCAACAAGGGCACACTGCTGACTCATATCCAGCTTCTATTCCACTGTAACCCCCAAGTCCTTTTCTGCAGATCTGCTGCTTAGCCAGCTGGTCCCCAGTCTGTAGCGGTGCATGCGATTCTTCCATCCTAAGTGCAGAACTCTGCACTTGTCCTTGTTGGACCTCATCATATTGCTTTTGGCCCATTCTTCCAATTTGTCTAGGTCACTCTGCATCCTATCCCTACCCTCCAGTGTATCTACCACTCCCCCCAGTGTCATCCGCACACTTACTGAGAGTGCAATCCATGAGGTGAACCAACAGGGAGGGGTGGAGAGAGTAGATTGAGACAAGAAGATGGGATGGGAGAGGACTCTGTGACTAGAAGGTGGGGAGGGAGGGGGGAGAGGGGATCTGGGATTAGCTGGGCAAGGTGACTGGGACTGAGAGCTAGTGCGGTGAGGGGAAGGAGGTGAAGGGGGAGACCGCTCATGAGATGTCAGGATGTGGGAGGAGATATGGGAGTGACTGGGCTAACAGCGTGGGATGAGGAGCAGGAGGGGACAACACAGAGTGGGGAAGGAGGTTGGAACTGGGAGCCAGTGTGTATGGAGAATATGTGTGGTAGGAGGTGTGGGGGAGAGAGAGATCAAATGAGGAGCTAGGAGAGAAGAAGAAGTGGGAATGGCTGGGCAAAGAGACTGGCACTTGGAATAGCCGGGTGAAAACTGACTTTGAGACAGAGATTCCAGAGAGTCAGACTAGAACTCGCTGGGTGAGGAGAACGGGGCTGGGATGAGAAGCATGAAGTGAGCACTGTCTGTGTTCACCGAAGGAGACAGGTTTCAAGTGGAAAAAATAGTATGTGATCATGTAATTAAAATCTGTATCTTCATTCATACACACAAGAGGGCTGAAGTAAGGTTGCTCAGGCAATCATCATTTCCTAGCCTTTGAGTGATTGACTTTGCAACCTTAACAATGTTATTTTAATGGAGATTTGGATGTGTCATTAATTTAGATGGTGTGTGTGTGTGTGTGCGTGTATACACACAAACAAAATCCAGTTCTGTATTTGTCCAGTCAGCGAAGGTGAACGGTACTATGGGACTTATTAAATCAAGCAGAAAAGCTCTAATTTTGAAGTATGAAGTGCTTCCAGTGAACTGCTTGCAAGCAAAAAACAGAACAAAACAAAAACATTTAGGGAAATCAATGTGTTAAAAAATTTAAACAACAAGTACCTTCAAGGAAACAATGACCTGATGGTGGACAGTCTGCAAGCAGAAACAAACACTACATTAATTTGATAAATTAAACATTGCACATTTCTTGCCCAAATCTAGTGTTGGCCAATTCCAGCTGTGCTGTGATACTTGCAAGAGTGAAATATAGGCTTGGCCGCCCTAATATGTGACAATATGGAGTTTGTTGTGAAGGAGGTTAGTGGCAGGATGTGGGCACACAAGTACATTTCAGTGCTCGCCCATCCATCTCTGGTTTAGGTAGCTGATGAAGAGGAGTATTCCGTTCCAATATTTTCTTTCTAAATAGCTGCAATCATCTTCTATCCATCATGCTGCACTTCAAGGGAGAAGTTAGAAATCTCTCAGCATTCAAGGACTGACTGATAGGGATGCAACTAAAAATGCCTCAAATTTCCACTAACCGAAAGCAAAGCCAGAAACAACTCAAAGCTGCAATATGTTTTGAATGTTTATTAGCTGTCAGTTCAGACAGGGAAACAATCTAAAATGGCACTATGTAAGCTACCTAGAGACTCAATATCTAGTCTAGATAGAGAGATTTTTTTTATTTGTTTGTCAATGATAGTTTTTTCAGGGGCCTTACAGACAGGAACAAAGGAAAAAATCCTTTCCCCAAACAGCAACCTAATGAGACTGTGAATAAATGCACGGAGCAGGATGGAATCCAACAAATATGAATGAGTCATGACCAAGATTTCTAGAAGTGATCGGCAATAACTTCATTTTTTGCTGTTCTATTTGAGACTACTCCTAAAAGGGGGCTGATCTTTGAGAAGTGCTGAACACCTGGTCTCTGGAGATCAGAACGTAGATTCATAAATTCCAAAGTTAGAAGAGACCATTGTGATCATCTGGTCTGATCTCATGTATAACAGGTCATACAACTTTCTCCAAATAATTCCTAGAGGAGATCTTACATAAAAGCTCCCAATCTTGATTTAAAAATGACTAGTAATGGAGAATCCACCACAACCGATGGTAAATTGTTCCTATGATTAATTACCTTCACTGCTAACAATTTACACCTTATTTCCCATCTGAATTTGCCTAGCTTCCAGCCACTGGATCGTGTTACAACTTTGTCTGCTAGATTGTACAGCCTGTTATCAAATATCTGTTCTCAATGTAGAAACGTGTTATAAACTGTGATCAAGTCACCCGAATTCTTCTCTCTGTTATACTAAATAGACTGAGAATAGATCCCTTTAAGCGGTCTCAATTTGGGCAGCCAAAATCACTGGTCACTTCTGAAAATCTTGGCCCAAATTTGTACATTGCCTAGCTCAATGGGGCTCATATTCTTCGTTGGCACCTGTAAGCACTAATGCAATACAAATAAATAATAATTCATTGACCAAAAAACCTTTCCTAATGCAGTTTGTTTTCCCCATGCTATATAGTGCTTTTCCACAATTCTGAGTTAAGCAAACTCAGAGTTCTGAAAATCAGGAAATTCAGAATGAAGGTACATGCCATACAATCTTAATGTTGCCCCCAAGGAGCTGGCAATGGACACTGGGAATTAACTTTGTTTGCTCTAGCTGCATTCACTGTTAAACATAACTGTACAGAATGGTGGAGAAATTATTTGGAGCAACTTGGAAGAGCTGTGATTGTGATATGAAGCAATCTGATGTGGTTGTGCCCTCAGGGGGGAGGGAAGGCATGAGTCCCTCTCCTGGACCCCATGTATGTGATGAAAGCAAAGAGGTGCTGGGGTATCTTGAGAGATTCAGTAGGCCTCATTTCAGTACCGAGTTCTGTAGGCTGTGTCAGTAGCAAGACACAGGGGTCTTGTTGCCATGGAGATTGTCGGCAAATAGATGGGAGATGATCGTGCAGGGCAGGTTCAATGAAGGGTAAGTGAAAGCGTATGTTATATGGTATCATGCACAAAGGGGTTGTGAAACAGCTCAAAAGAGTTGTAAAATTTAGTGGATGTTGTGTTCTTTCTGTGGAGTAGACTAAGTGATTGAGTGTAGGGCGGGTGTGGGAAGCTCCTGTTCAGTGCAGTGTAAAGGCACAGTGCAAGTGTGTTTTGTGGGCATTGCTCAAAGAGGGCAGAGTGTGTGTGTCTCATCCCCTTCTAATGGCTGGTCTACACAGAAGATAACAGCCTTCTATTACTAGTTGCTGGGCAAACTCAAGTAGCAGAGGTCTATGTGGTGGTTGACATTAATGTTCCCGAGATTATCCGCATTGCCTTGGTTAGTTGTGGATCCAGGCGCTTAGTGTGAAAGCTCTGAGCCCATACCAGTGCACAGTATTCCACTGCAGGGTAGACTAGGGCTAATGCCACTGTGTGCAATGTCCTGGGACTAGAACCCCAGGATGTTCCCGCCAGCCATTTTATGAGGCTCATCCTAGTCTTAATCTTGTCTCGGGTGTTCTCGAGGTGTTGTCTGAAGGTCAGGCTGCGATCCAAGATCACTCCTAGATATTTTGGGTTGGCTTCATGATTAACTAGTTCACTGCAGAATGACACTGTGAGCTCAGTTTTGGCAGCCTTGTTGTCTACGTGGAAGACAGAGACCATTGTTTTTTGGGGATTTGGCCAAAATTTCCACTTTTGGAAGTAGTCTGCCATTATTGAGGGGTCATTGGTGAGTGTACAGCTGATGGTCTGAAGATTTGTGTGTTGTACTGCCAGAGCAATGTCATTTGCATATATATAAATTTCCTAGATGTTGTATTTGGCATGTCTCCTATGTAGAGCTTAAAGAGTGTAGGGGCCAGAACAGAGCCCTGTGGGAGGCCGGAATTCATTGCTCTAGGCCTGCTGATTTGACCATTGAGGTAGACCCAGAAAGAACGATTGCCTGTCATTGTAGCCAGTAGGTGAATAGTTCTCTGGCATGGGATTACCCAACAGAGCTTCAGTAGAAGGCCCTTCCTCCAAACCATGTCATACGCGGAAGAGAGGTCAACAATTACAGCTCCTGTTTTTCGCTGCTGCTGAAAACCTGCCTCGATGTATCCGTACAAGGCAGCTCTCTGGTCACAGCAGCTCCTGTTTGGACAAAACTCTGCCTACTCTTTAGGTAGTGTTTGCTCAATAGTACTCCATTCTGGAGAGCAGTGTTCTTTCCATCAGTTTGAATGAGGTGGAGAGTAAAGAGATTGGTCGATGACTGGTGGAGTCTTCAGCAAGTTTACTGGACTTGAGACGTGCTATAACCATTACTTGGCACCGTTCTTTTGGCACTTCCCCAGTATTGTGCACTTTTGTAAAAGATGCTGCAAGCCAGAATTTTCCTTGCTCCCCCAGGTTTTTAAGGAATTCTGGAGGGATTCCATCTGCTCTCGCAACCTTATGATTTTTTGTCAGTGCCAAGGCTTGGTTAACTTCTTCCAAGGTGTATGTGGCAGAAAACTCAGACTCCTCAAGGCACTGAGAAAATAATTTCCAGAGTTTTGTTTTTATGTCCATGTGATGGATTTTATCTGTGGGCGTCTTGCTGTTTTTATGGTGCTGTGAAGCAATAGCATTTGCTGTGTCTTTTGATGGTCTCTTCGTGGTTGGTTGAGCTGCTCCGAGATGGTGCAATATGGACCATGCCTTTCGACTTGCGTGAGTGGAGTGAAGATTTTCCACAGTCTCTGTCCATCGCTGCAGATGATCTGCGTTGAGGGATTCCAGTAGTTTGGTTGCTTTCTCTGGCTGCGCCGTTTTTTCATAGTCCTTTAGGAGGGTTTTGCAATGCTTACACCCCCTGCTGGTCGGAGAATTCAGAAACCCTTCTAAAGGACTATGAAAAAACGGCACAGCCAGAGAAAGCGACCAGACTCTTGGTGGTGGTTCTAAAGGTCCCATATTGCTTATGACTCATGTGGTTCCACATGATGGAATTTTTGTTTTCATTTGCTTATTTTAATAAAAAAACACAACCCAGGAAATTGCATACACTGTCTATTTATCTAGTCACCTGGGAAACCGTCATTCTCTTTTTTGATGTCAGCTTGGGGAGGGTTGTAGAGCTGGGATCAACTGAGCTGCAAAGGGAGTGGCAAGCAGAGGGAGCAGGTGATACTTTGCAAAATTATTCACCATTGATCTGGACACCGAGGCCTGGATCCACAACTGTGTTTAGGTTGTTAACTTCCATTGATTTTAATGGACATCAGTGTGGCAGATATGACAGTAACCTGTGATACCCTTGACAAACCTTACTGAATTGAATTAAACCTTACTGAATTGAGTTTAGTATCTTTGCAGTATTTGGATCCACTGTACTGGAGCTGCCATTGTCTATGTGGTATTGAGGGATTATATGTATTTCTGTGGGAAGGGTAAACAGGAGAACTGCAGAGAGTGATTAGACAAATTCACTCAGGTTGTAACATCTCCAGAGAAACACCACCCCCTGGAGAGGTACGCATGTATTAGTTCAGAGTGGATTCTCCAGGGACCACAGACAAATAGAGGATTTTGGATAAATAGTCTGATTTTAAACTGACCCAGGGACTTCAAATAAAGCAAATCAGGACAGGACCCCTGGTCCACGGGCCCCAATCCTTAGGAAAGTGTTGGAAGGTCTTGGCCTACTTAGGCCCCATAAGTCTAAGTGTTAGGTCTCATCTCATACTATTATGAGCTTGTGACAAGAAAGAGATTCCATTGGGAGGTTTGAAGGCTCTACCTGCCAGAGCCCATGTTGGAGGCAGGGTGATTTCTGGTAAGCTTATCATGTGTGTAGGTTCTTTGATTGATTGTTTTCAGCATGTTTTTTCTGTAATGCTTTTACCTTAAGAATAAAATAGGCTTCCATAGGAAGTGCTGTGTGGTAACTTCTAACTGTTAGCAATTACACTGTGTACTGTCTCTGAGGGGAGGTCTGTTTAGGCAGACTGTCCTTTGCTGGGAATAACACAGTGAAGGACTATTTGTCCTGGGAATACCCTGGCCAGAAGGGGGAAAGACATGGGTCTCCATCCAAGAGAGGTGAGAGCTGGGGGCTGGAAGCATGAGAGTGGGTGCCCTTGATCAACCACTATGGAGAAGTACAAGTGCAGTTGTCCTGAACCATGACAGTTAGGAGCCTAAAGCCCTTATACTTGTGAAATGATCTGAGGAGGTGAAAGGATGGTGATCGATGGGGGAAGAATGGATAGATTGTGGATGGACAAACACCGTAAAAGAGAGTGATGGAGCATGCTTCATCCTGGGGAAGCTGGGGCTGAGTGGGACTGAATCTCCAGTTGCTCTTCCTGGCAGCTGGCCATTGCCATGGTATCGAGCACCAGAATTTAGACGGAGGAGATGATCTCTCCTGAGGTCTCCGTGTTCCCACTGCTGGTGCCAAGGCAGAGTGAAAAAGGATGAAGTGATATGACTTAAATGCAGAGGGGTGGGGAGCAAAGTGAGGACAGACACAGGAGGCACTCAGGGCATGGTGGAAGTAAGAGAAGAGTGAGAACAGGAACAAGTGAGGGGCAGGGTAGGAGCAATTAGGGGGACAGGTTGTTATACTTGTAAAAGAAAAGGCTGCAGGATTTTGTTTACGGGATAAGGCAATACACTGTGTTTATTGTAACTATAAAGAATTTAAAAAGTCATTATATTTACACATTTACATACTTATTTACACATAAGAGTTTTGCAAGTTGGTATAATATAATTACTAGTTTTTATTATGCATTGTTTGAGTTAGCTTATTGGCCAGATAGGCTGAGCATGAGGAGGGGGATCCGGGCCTTTGTCGGTGCGCAATTTGACGCTTTATGATGATTTCAGAATGAACCCAAAGTTTTTATGTTTTTATTTTGTTTTTTATAGTTGTTAGTTTTTATACAATTTTATGAGTTTTGCTGTGTTACGCAGCCTTTGGATTTTGTATGGTAGTTAATTACTAGTTAATTATAAGCATAGCTTTTAAACAAATATACATTTTGTTTTGTTTTTAGAGTTGATTCTCCCATGCTTTACAGTTGTTATCTACATTCTTTGGCCTTCAGTGGCAGGATGATAGTTGCAGTTGGCATCTTTACTCCCCTCTTTGTTGTTTGATCGGTTTGGGCTGGGTCTTTCCTTATTTATTTACACCCTACACATACATTTTTACTTCTATTTAAAAAACACTTAATTGAAATATTTTTAGGTTTAATAGTATAATGTTTAGAAAAACAGCAAAATGAAAGAACTTAATAAAATGGAATTAACTTATGTCAACCAATAACAAATTCCATCATTAAACAATATTATACTTTAAACAATAATTATTATTATATTAATTTGTAAAATGTACAAAAAAATCTATTTACATCTATTTCTATTTTACTTAAGCAATTAAACAAAAATAATTAATTTGCCTATATAATTCTTAATAAGCCAAAACTTTAATTTGCTTATACAATTTTTAGGGTGGATCACAAGGCTTACAAGCAGGCAGAAGATTGGGGTAGCCAGGAACAGTGGGGAAGCTCACAGGAGTGGGGAATGGGTGTAGGTACTTTACTGCAAAGAGAGGGTTTGCAGATGAGGATCGCAAGTACATCTCCCTGTAGCCCATTTATAGGCATCAAATTTCCCAAAAGGAGCAGGCCTCAGGACTTACCCATTACCTTGGCAACTCCCATTGGCTATTTTAGGTGATGAGTCACCTAGCATGCTGGCTTTTGTGAATCCTATTCTCAGGCACCTCTCACTCCCTTTTCACAGAACAGGGAGTCTAAGCACTGAAATAAGGCTTTGTGAACCCATGTGATTACCTAGGTATCTAAATGTTAGAAGTAGTCTATGAATATAGCCCAACCTGGAAATGCATGTGGACTTTAGAGCTCTTAAAAGAATTGTCATCTAACCATAAAAATTTTCTCAGGCCAGGTCCACGCTAAAAAGTTCGGTCAACCCAACAATGTTGCTCAGGGGTGTGAAAATTCTTCTGTTGACCTAACTACCACCTCTTGTGGAAGTGGATTAACTACAGTGATGTGAGAATCTATCCCGTTGTTCTAGTGAGTGTCTACACTGATACACTAGTGAAGACATAGCCTAAATTGGCAGTGTCTTTTAGAACTCCACAATAATAGCAGACAGAGCACCAAATTCAACAGAAATTCAGGAATGCTGGTGTTGTCCTTGGTCTACCACGGTATTTAGATCCAGATTTTCATATATGAGCTAAAACATATATATTAGAAAGATGTCACATGGGAGAAGCTCTACTGCACTCCTATGAGTATACAGAGGAAACAAACACTGTGGGTCCTGCCACATGCTTGCCACCTGCAGCCCTCACCCCTGGCAAACCCCCTATAACAGGGCTTGCCAGAGGTTCTCAGGGGGCAGTCCTCTGGCTCTCTTCCACAGTTCGTGCAGTGGGGGAATCATCTCCCTGCTTGTTACAGGACTTTTAGGGCCACCTCATCACTGCTCTAGCCTTTCACGTATTATGTCATCCCTGATCTTCATGTAACAGCTTTTCTTGATGAGAAGACACCACATTGCTAGGTAAATTTTGCCAATGGTTAGTTAGCTTCACTTTTTTAAAAAGTATGTCTTTGTTCTAGTCTGAATTTGTCTATCTTCAGCTTCTAGCCATTGGAATGTCTTGTTATTACTTTGCCTGCAGATCAAAGAGTCCTTCATTATCAAATCTTCTCTCCATGTACATATTTGTAGATCATGATCAAGTTCCCACTTAATCTTCTGTTTGATAAAAGCTTTTTTTGTCTTTCATGGTAAGGCAGGATTTCCAGACCTCAGTCATTCTTGTAGTTCTTTCCAGTTCATTGACATGCTTGGTAAAGTGTAGACCCCAGAATTGGACACAGTACTACTGCTGCATTCTGGGGCTGTGAGTTCTCTGCTTAATCTACCCACAACCAGCTCATCCCACTTTTGTCAGCAGGATTGCAGTGATTTGTACTGTTAAGTGGGCCTCTGGACAGCTCCAGTATCAGGGAGCCATGGCTCCCTCCTTCAGTGACAATAAAGCCTAATTTCGGTGAGTTGCAGTTTGAGTCCCAAATCTTCAGACCTGTAGATGAACACTGTCAGCCACGACTTAGGAAACAAACCAGATGAACCACCAGAGGTCCTTTGCATAATTGATTCTTCTAAATTCACCCCCTCAAGAAATGGGCGATGTGAGGTATTCCTGATGTGACTTACCAGCACCGGCCAAGTTTATGTTTCCTTAGGCTGTGTCTGTGTTAGGGAATTTTTGAAACAAATTCCTACTAATAATACCGGCAGTTCACAAGATACAAGTGTTGCTCAAGTAAAATAAAATAGACATTTCACAAGCTTCCTTAGAAAGCATTTCTGCTTGCATGGTTGGTGGCTATGCTCATTCTCCACACATTTTTCAAAGCTGCAGAACCGCTGTAGATGTGTGTTGATTGCCTATGCCAAAATTTCAAAAATAGTTGCTTAAAGTTAGGAGCCTAACTTCATATTTAATAAGAACCTAAGTAAGTGACCTGATTTTCAGAAGTGCTGATCACTCTGCAACTTCCACTGAAGCAAGTGTTAGGTGTCCCCCCCTCTGAAAATTAGGTCAAATGGAATTTAGTAAATATCCTTTTAATTGCCTAAAGTTAAGAGCTCACATTTGAAAGTGTTGACCTTATTTTTCTCCTCTTTTGAGATTGTGTTGCATACCCAAACCTTTGCTTCTAAACCAACTTACAAAGTTGCAGTTTTTGCTATTTTTAAGGTGAGTGACAATCCATAAAGCATGAATGGAAGCTTCATAAACTCTCTTTCTTTTATGCTGGGGATAATTGTAGTTGATATGTTGTTTCTTTGTTTATTCAGCCATTAAAATACATTACTTTCTTACTCACATTATTAAGTGCAGGGTCACAATGTTGCTGAAATAAGCAATTTTTTTCTTCCGTCTCTATGCAGAATTTACATCTGTATGATAAAGAAGCCAGATAGAAAGTTAATCTCCAAGTGAATTACACCACACAAAAAGGTACTTCATTCCTGTCAGGGATAAAGATTGCTTAGAGTTTGTGGGTCTCCAAACAGGAGACTCAGAGGGAAGGGTAGATAACGATCTGCTAATGGTTGTTTTCTAGTATCATAATTTCAAGATATGACCCTTCTCTTATGTGTAAGATGTCATATGTCTCATGCATCCAAGAAAAAAATGAGTCAAAAGAGATTTTCCTTTGTCTCCAAAATCTACATCAGAATCAAAGGACATGTCTATACTGACAGCGGCAAAATCGCTGCCGCCAGATCGATCTTTCTGGATCGATTGAGCGGTCAGTGTAGACCTGCTCAATCAATCAGGAAGTCACCTGATTAAAACCACCCCCTCAAGTAGCGTAGCACTGCGTCAATGTTCCCATTGTCGCCATGCAGTGAAGACACCACGCGGAAGGAAAGCAGAGCAGTCAACGTGAGTTATGTAAGCTACTCTGCATAGTTTGCGTAACTCCCATCGACTGCTGCTGAATCTCCGGGTAAGTGTAGACCAGGGCAAAATTACATATTATATTTTAGAATCATATGATGTGTTTACTCCTAATGCCTATTCTGTCTAGTATTGGACAAACACTACACATTCAGAGAAAAATATTGAACCATGTGAGCATTATAGGTGTCATTATAGAATCAAAATACCAGGATGTTCATGGGCACCTCCAAGTATCAAGAGTGCCCACAGATGATCTCAAATAGCCTACAAAGGTTTTTTGGCATAACTCAAATATTCCGTTTGTCCACAAGACTTCCTCAACTTCTATGGTTTTGCATTAAATACACACTTCATCCCCACAAGCCTACTGCAAATAACTGGACACTCAAAGATCTCCTCCAAATGCCTATATGCTAAGACACATCCCCAAACATTTTTCTGAGCACAGACAAACTCAAATATCCACATGACCATGGAAATATTCAGAACAGCTTGAGTATTCTTCTAACATACACACGCCTATAGACAGTTCCCCAAAAAGCCCTACTTCCCCATTGGCATAGGATGATAGGATGTCTATAAGCATCATAGAATCATAGAATATTAGAGTTGGCGGGGACCTCAGGAGGTCATCTAGTCCAACCCCCTGCTCAAAGCAGGACTAACCTCAGCTAAATCATCCCAGCCAGGGCTTTGTCAAGCTGCAGCTTAAAAAACTCTAAAGATGGAGATTCCACCACCTCCCTAGGAAACCCATTCCAGTACTTCACCACCCTTCTAGTGAAAAACTTTTTCCTAATATCCAACCTAGACCTCCCTGTCTGCAGCTTGAGACCTTTGCTCCTTGTTCTGTCATCTATTACCATTGAGAACAGCCTAGCTCCATCCTCCCCTTTCAGGTAGTTAAAGGCTGCTATCAATTCCCCCCTCATTCTTCTTTTTTGAAGACTAAACAAACCTAGTTCCCTCAGCCTCTCCTCATAAGTCTTGTGCTCCAGCCTCCTAGTCATTTTTGTTGCCCTCCACTGGACTCTCTCCAACTTGTCCACATCCTTTTTGTAGTGGGTGGCCCAAAACGGGACACAATACTCCAAATGCGGCCTCACCAGTGCCGAAGAGAGGGGAATAATCTCTTCCCTCAATCTGCTGGCAATGCTCCTACTTATGCAGCCCTATATGCTGTTAGCCTTCTTGGCAACCAGGTCACACTGCTGACTCATATCAAGCTTCTTATCCACTGTAACCCCCAGGTTCTTTTCTGCAGAACTGCTGCCTAGCCCATCGGTCCACAGTCTGTAACTGTGCATGGGATTCTTCTGTCCTAAGTGGAGGACTCTGCACTTCTCCCTTGTAGAACCTCATCACATTTCTTTTTGTCCAATCCTCCAATTTGTCTAGGTCACTCTGTATCGTATCCCTATCTTCCAGGAGTAGTAGTGTCATCTGCAAACTCCGCTTGTGACTGGCTGCCTGCTAGACATGGAGCCATTGATCACTACCCGTTGAACTCAATGATCTAGCCAGCTCTCCATCCATTTTATAGTCCATTCATCCAACCCATACTTCTTTAACTTGCTGATAAGAATACTGTGGGAGACCATATCAACAGCTTTGCTAAAGTCAAGGTATCTATGATCAAAGAATCTATGATTCTATGTTTCTATATCACATCCACCGCTTTTCCCACATCCTCAGAGCCAGTCACATCTTCATAGAAAGCAATCAGGTTGGTCAGGCATGACTTGCCCTTGGTGAATCCATATTGACTGTTCCTGATCACCTTCCTCTCTTCCAAGTGCCGTAAAATAGGTTTATGATTGTCATCATATACACATAGTCTGCTCAGGACTACTGCACCAACCAGAGTGGCCGTGGGTGATGGCATCACACTAGGCATCATAGAGAGAAAAGCCCTGATCTCGCACAGTCTTGTGAATCTATCAATCTCTGGGGCAGCTCCGCAAGTGATGCCAAGTAAGGTCACATGATAGCTTTGTGGTAGGTGAGCCTTCTGTGATGCCATCACTTTGTAGTGAGTGAGTTCTTTGACAAGGGCTGTCTCGTACCCGGCATCGTTCAGTGTTAACACGTTCTATGTGGTGACATGGAACACTCCTCTGAGGTCTGGTTTGGACTTCCTGGGTATTGGGGACATCAGGGCTGCCTCTTCACAGAGCAGGTATAGGTGCCTAATTCCCAATAATATCACTGGAACTTAGGTACCTAAATACCTTTGTGAATCCCACCCTTAGAGTCCAATTTGGTAGACTCAGAATGTTTTTTTATCTTAGTGTACAATTTTTGCATTACTTGTTCAGATTCAGCTTTTGCATCTTTTGAAGTATTTTCATACAGTCAGTCTGGTCAATAATAAGCAGTGATGGAGCTATGACAGGGACTGCTGGGGCTGATTTGAGAGTTTCAGATAAACCTTCTACAACAAGGCCATGAGATTTCACAATGGCAGGTCAACCTAAATAGAAATCCCCACCCCTTATCCATCTTGCAGTTGGTTCTGGATGTTAATTGTAACATTGATTATTAACAGAATCCCTTGTAGGTATACTTAGACAAATAATCAAAAGAGCCACAACTCAGAATACATATTTGTGCGCATGATTTTTTTGAGCATTATAACTATAACTTCTAGTAAACAAATCTATTCATTGTATATGCAATTGTATGTTGGTGTTTGTGAAAAGCTTCATGGAAATGGAAACTTTTATCCATGGCCTTTTCATGCTCAAACCCAAACTTTATTAAGCCTAAAATTATTTAGCCTAATCATGGAGTGCCAGGACAGGGGCTAAAGGAAAGTGTTGGACTAGCTCGATAATGATGGGGATCAAATTGTTCTAAAGGGATGGTCTACATGACCCAATGCCAACAGAACATTTTAAATCAACATTATTACATGAAGTTCTCTTTCAGCTCCTTAACTCATTATTGAAACCAGTACAGCATGTTCTTACTTAGGGCTAATTAATGCACATTTGAGCACCTACTGACCATTCATGAACATTAAAATGTGTGTCAAAGTATTTCTTTCTTAAAAGGTTAATCTCCTCTTCCACAGGTCTGAATAGCTCTTGCAGATCCTGGCATAATGAAAAAAAATATATAAAAAGCACAGGGATGGATGATTACAAAACAATGCATTTTAGAGCCTGTATTGATTCCACTGTACCATAGCATTTCAGAAAAAGGGGAGAGAGGCTGTGATAAAAACAAGCACAGTAATTTGATAATGAGGGTGCCTGATGCTCCTAGCTAAATGGAAATAAATAAAAACTCTTGCTATCTTTGAACAGTTAAAGAGAACAGTGGAGTATTTCATAGTTCTGTGCTTGCAGACCCACTACTAAAAGCCTGTGGTCTTTGACTCCCAGTGGCACTAAACGTCAGGAATTTCAACTGCCAAATCCCAATGGAGGGTTTATGTTCCTGAAAGAAGCTGTGACCTGGAAAAGGGAAGGTTGGAAGCAATAAACCGGCCCCTCAGCTTTCACAGAGTGCCTGTCATTGATCCATAGCTGCTGCTGGCAGAGCTCCAACAAGGAGGTATTGTTGTGGAGTTTTTTGTCAGGCTTGTAGACTTCGGCCAGGCAAAGGCAGGGCAGAAGCCAAACAAAAACCTTTCAAATGGCAGATTTTTTTCTCCCTCCGATGGTTAAAAATGACAATTTTATTTTACATACAGTCCTGCTGTATTATCAAGTTTCACCCCCCTGCTCAGCATATTTATAAACTGTAAACAGAACATGATGGTTAAACGGCATAGCCTTGCATAATGACACAGTCAATAATGCTAATTTGCAGCTGAATAACCTCTCTGCATCCATACCAGAGTAATTCACCACAGACGGACATCATTATAACAAGAAACAAAAAAGGAAACCTAGCTGAAGGAAGAAGGATTGGCTATTTATTTGAACATGTTACTGATAAATCTTTACAAACTCTTATTATCTTGGGAGCTAGGGAACGTGTCAGCTAGATCCTGCTCTCTGGGCGCTTGATTGCTTGCAAATGTGAGTAAAGGCTGAACACTTACTCTCTGAGTACATTCTGTTTATGCCATTTACTCAAGTTGGTGGGCACTTACTCAATGTCCCATTTACATCCACATTTACTTACCTTAGAGATCACTTGCTCATTGAATAGTTCTGATGACATCAGCCGTTACTCACACTGGTGAACACTTACTCAACTCTTATACCAATGACTTCAACATGGCTACTCAGTGAGTAAATACTCACCAGTGTGAGTAAGGGCTCCACAATACAGGGCATTTGGCAGGGGGGTGTGTTAAATAACAACAAGAGCACAAAACAGTAGCAAGAGAATAAAGATTATAAGTAAAAGACACTGAGAATGAAACCAATAGTCTTTTATTAACTTTAAAAAAAAGGTCACAACATATCTGCAAGCTTGTATTTTATAACAGACATGGACACACCTATATGGGCTTGGGAATCATTTTAGGAAATGGGCCTTTATTTCAAATTTGCAATGAAATGTGAAAAACTCAGATTGTGCATGCCTTTTGCTGCCAATATTTGTCACTTTTCTACTTCTACTGCAACCAGGATTACAGATGCAATTTTGTGTTTTATTGATCCTATTTTGTGCGTATTCTCTTTTAATTATTTTACCCTCATTTTACCTTCTACAAATTTTCTTACATTTCATTCAAAGTGAACCTACCATGGGCAGGTCGTGCTGTGTTCTGATTCACTGCCTTTACCTATTCCAGTGGGACTTCTGGAAACAATTATTGTATTCCCAAAACCCTCCAAATTTCAGACTGGTGTGAGACAAGCAGGAAGGACTGGACGCTACTATTTACTGCATGAGTTATCCTTGCTTGGGAATCACACAGAAGAGGATAAATAGACACTTATTTAGCCTTGGTGCAAACAAGTGCAATTCCTTTGAAATCAGTCCTTGGGCTGAATTTGACCCATTATCTAACAGCAGAAAAAAGACATGTGAAAGCGTTGCACAAAACTAGGATTTTTTAGTCTGGAAAGAAGAGACTGAGTTTTAATAGATTATTTATCATAATACAGAGTACCTATGTAACTCCTTTCAATCCAGGGTATCAAGGTATTCTATGGAAAAGGATGCATTTTATTTTCCTCATTTTACACTTGGGGAAACTGAGACAAAGAGAGGCAAAGTAGCTTGGCCGAGGTCACACATAAGGACAGGGTCAGGAACAGTGTGCATGTCTCATGCATCCCAGTCCAGTCCATAGGAGCACACTGCTCTCCTTGGACCCATCTTCCATTGAAGTTAGTGGGAATCTTTCCATTTTGGTTAATAAGAGTTGGATTGGGCCTATATTAATGGCTATAGAGCCTGATCTACTGCCCACTGAAATCCTTGGGAGTGTATGGGATCAGGCCCATAACAAAACTGAACTGCTCCATACTTTTTTACACTCTCCCATAGCAGTGAGCCATTTGCTTGAATTAATAACCTGTATGTCTGAATCAATTAAAGTAAACTTTTTCATACCCTGTGTACTATAAAATTCATTCTCATGGGAAGCCAAAGGGTCAAACCTTTGTGTCTGTATTTATGAATGTTTAAAATAGAGATGGGGGAATCTCATGAAGAAGGTAGGAATGATTTTTTCCTTCCATTGCACACATTGGTTTAGTTAGATGAATTAATAGGGTCCAACGATTTCTTCTGAAGCAGTGGATAAAATACAGCAGAACAGAAATACTAGATTAGATGGCCTGATCCAGTATCAGTAAATCCTATGTGGATTAAACTATATCATGATACTCTAATTTCCAGCTAGGGCTAAATAAGCAGTGTAACAGGTTTGTGCATCTGACTGTGTCTCTTGCTGATCTGAACATAACTAGATGTACTTAAAAAGCATATAAATGTGTAAAAAGAGGTATGGACCTTTATTAGTGGGCAAACAATTAGATCACACTCTCTCTGAAGGATACAAGACAATCATTCACACTCACACTCTTTGCTCCTGAAAGATATCTGTTAACAGTGCCATAAATTCTCTATTTGGCATTTCATTCATTTGGCAGTTCAAAAGCTTGTTATATCCATTGCCATTGCTGCACCTAGATTTTGTTGCCTTTTTAATAGTTATTCATTTATTAAATTATTAAAATAATACCCCCAGAAATCCTCATGGTTTAGTCAAATTATATTCCCTTTCTTTCCTCCAGAACTTGTTTTACTTGCACACAGAGCATTTTCCAGAACTCAATGCAATACCAGTTTGTACAAAGTTAGGTGTTTGGAATGGAATACCACTTTCTTGGAGCGGCTCATACTCCGATCTCAACACGGGGAGCTAATGCTGTGCACAGTCTCCAACTTTTACAATATTGACTTAAATATAAATTTATTTTTAAATAGCAGATGTAGGGACGCAAGTTCAGGTTCAACTACCCAGGTATTTTTTGGGGGAAAAAAAGGCTGGGTAGAGAAGAAGGCTGCTCTAAGGGTTGAGGCAATGGTCTAAGACTCAGGAGGAGATTGTCTACATGGCACTTTAATCCTCACTAGAGTGTCACTCACTAACTGGCTGGTGTTGATCCTGCCACATGCACCTAAAATTTTCTCATGTGAATTACCACAGTCCCATTTCAAACAATACTACATTAATCTACATCCTTAGAGGTTTTTAAGGTGCTTAGAGGTGGGATCTCCATCCACAGAGATTTTTAAGGCCCGGCTTGACAAAGCCCTGGCTGGGATGGTTTAGTTGGGGTTGGTTCTGCTTTGAGCAGGGGGTTAGATTAGATGACCTCCTGAGGTTCCTTCCAACCCTAATCTTCTATGATTCTATGATTAATACACACTTAAAAACTTCCAGTGCATGTCAGCAGAGTTCACACGGACCAGTTAGTGTGTGATATGCTAGGGTGGGCTAAAATTTACACTCTTCTAGTGTGGCGTAATGTACCTTGTAAACAAACCTGACATGTGAGTTCAATCCCCAACTCTGCTATTTAGTGTCTGTCTGACCTTTGGTCAAGTTACATATGGCAAGATATTCTAAACAGAATAGCAACCATTAGCAGGTCAAGGTTTCCAGAAGAGCACACCTCTATTTGGAACCAAAAGGAAATTTCAGTTTTGCCAAGTTTTCAATGTTCCAGCAGGAAAATCAAAACAAAATATCTGGCGGTCTGAGAGGTCAGTTTGACCTGAATTGAAACATTTCAGTTTTCTGAGCTGAAACATTTTTTTTCAAGTCAGTTTCACATTAAACTGCATCTTTTTATGGGGCCACAGTGCCTCCACTTTGAAACATTCAATCAACTAACTTCAATACCAGGCAAATTGGTCAAATTATTTTAAAGAACAGAATTATTAGACACAAAGATGAACATGATTTGTTGGGGAAGAGTCAACATGGCTTTTGTAAAGGGAAATCATGTCCACCAATCTACTAGAATTCTTGACGGGGTCAGCAAACATATGGACAAGGGTTATCCAGTGGGTACAGTGTACTTAAACTTTCAAAAAGCCTTTTACGGGGTCTTACAACACAGGCTTCTAAGCAAAGTAAGTTGTCATGGGATAAGAGGCAAGGTCCTCTACTGGATCAGTAACTGGTTAAAAGATAGGAAACAAAGGGTAGGAATAAAAGGTCAGTTTTCAGAATGGAGAGAGGTAAATAGTGATGTCCTCCATGGTCTGCACTGGGACCAGCACTGTTCAACATATTCATAAATGATCTGGAAAAAGGAATAAACAGTAAGGTGGCAAAATCTGCAGATGATACTGTGACATTCCCCTCTGCAATCTGGACTGGTGTATAGCTGTGTCACCCCAATCCCTCACTCCTGGAGCCCGCCTTGCTCTGCCTCGTTGTATGAACCCCTACTCTGGGTCAGCCCATGCACAGCCTCCTGCAAGCAAGAAGCCCTCAATTTAGTGAGTGGGTGATTCTGGCCAGCCATTCATAGGGGATTATGCAATAGAATGACCCCACCAAACACCACCAGTCCCAGGTTCAACCCTAGGAACTTCCATCTTGCAGTGTTCAGTGCTGCCCACTGAACCTTTCAAGCATATGGTTAGTTCATCAATTTATCAAAGAAATTGCTATGCACCAGCTCTGTCACTTTAAATGAAGTCTCCAACACACACTAAACCACATGCACTGCTTTAGATAAAACAAACAAATGTATTAAGTATAGACATATTTTAAGTGATTATAAAAGAGAGGAATATAAATCAGATTTGATCAGGATGAAATAAAAACAAATCACATTCTAAACTAAGCTTAATATTTTCAGTAACCTTACAGAGTCAGATAATGCTCACCATGGGCTGGCTAACTTCCTTCAGCCAGGCCCTCCCCCTGTGGACAGTCCTGCAGTTGCTTGATGTTGTTTTGTAAATGAAAGTGGAAGAGAGAGAGCTAGCAAAATGTCCCCCATTTTTAACATGTCCCTGTGCCCCTCTTTGGGGCCTTATCCCTCCCCTTTCAGGGTCAGGCATGGTTTTCTCCACATCCTAAGACATTGTCCACTGTGATTCTTTATGGATTTGCTTGTTGATGTCTGGACTGGTCCTTTCTTCTTGGAATGCTGAGCTGGGTTGTTCTATAGAAAGTTTAGTGAGAAGTGAACTACCTCTCTGCTTTTGGGGGGTTTTACTTAGGTCTGCCTCAAGCCATGAGACACGTATTTGGGAATATTATATAGCAG
Source organism: Emydura macquarii macquarii (assembly GCF_026122565.2). Classification (NCBI taxonomy): domain Eukaryota; kingdom Metazoa; phylum Chordata; order Testudines; family Chelidae; genus Emydura; species Emydura macquarii. The sequence continues at coordinate 6,522,066 of NW_027133251.1, read as the reverse complement.
AGTTCATAACCATACATATGACATTGCAACAAACATACTACTATAACAATAATGATCAGTATATCATAAGCATTCCAAAGACATCTTACATGACACACATTGCATTTAACAATACACAATTACACTAGAAGGGTGAACATGAATGATACACAATCACACCATAAGGGTGTGCATGGGGTGCGGTGTGTCACAGATACAAAACTACTCAAGTTAGTTAAGTCCAAAGCAGACTGTGAAGAGTTACAAAGGGATCTCATAAAACTGAATGGCCAGGCAACAAAATGGCAGATGAAATTCAATGTTGATAAATGCAAAATAATGCACATTGGAAAATACAATCTCAATTATAAATACCAAATTCTGGGGTCTAAATTAGCTGTTACCACTCAAGAAAGAGATCTTAGTGTCATTGTGGATAATTCTCTGAAACCATCCACTCAATGTGCAGCAGCAGTCAAAAGAACTACCAGAATGTTAGGAACTATAAGGATGGAGCTGGATAATAAGACAGAAAATAAATCCATGTTATGCCCACACCTTGATTACTAATCATAGTTCTGGATGTCCCATCTCAAAAGGAAGATCTATTAGAATTGGAAAAGGTCCAGAGAAGGGCAACAAAAGTGATTAGGGCTATGGAACAGCTTGCATATGAAGAGATTTTAAAAAGACTGGGAATGTTCAGCTGTGAAAAAAGACAAGTTCGGGGGTGGGAAATAGAGGTCTATAAAATCATGAGCGGTATGGAGAAAACAAATAAGAAAGTGTTTTTTATCCCTTCACATAACACAAGAACCAAAGGTCACTTAATAGGCACCAGGTTTAAAACAAACAAAAGGGAGTACGTCTTCACAGCGCACAGTCAACCTATGGAACTCGTTGCCAGGGGATGTTGGGAAGGCCAAAAGTATAACTGGGTTAAAAAAATACAATTAGATAAATTCATGGAGAGTAGGTCAATCAATGGCTATTAGTCAGAATGGTCAGGGATGCAACCTCATGCTTTGGGTGTCGCTAAGTCTCTAAATGCCAGAAGCTGGAACTAAATGACGGGGGATGAATCACTCGATAATTGTCGTGTTCTGTTCACTCCCTCTAAAACATCTGACACTGGCCACAGTTGGAAGACAGGATACTGGGCTGCATGGACAATTGGTCTGGCCCATTGTGGCCATTCTTATGAGCAAACATTTTCCAGCAAAATGCTTCAGCATTACTGAATCAAAAAATTGTATTCTGTGGAAAAAAATATTTCTCGACTTTTCACCTTGAGTGTTGAAATACTGGAATTTTCCACAGGTTGGAAATTGATTTTTTTAGAGCTGTAACAACCATTCCTTTTTCCCACCCTTTGTGTCGTCTATTTTGACCGTGGGTCCTTTGGGGGCAGGTACTGTGTCTATGTGTGTGGAAGCACAATAAGGCTTCAATCTCAGTTGTGGCTTCCCCATGCTAGTAGAATACAAATAAAAATAATACTTTTAACTAATCTTCAGACTAAGTAATTTTCAGGAAAGAAAGGGATGCTTGAAGAACTAATAAAGTCCCTGAAGAGTGAGTTCTGGGAAATCAGCTTCTGGACTTTTTTTTTGAGAAGCCTTTTCATAACTGACTTTATGAATAATAGATAAAAGTGATCCCAAACTGCTTCCATATCATCCTGGCTGAATATATGCACATGCATTGCAAAAATTATTCCAAAGTACTAAACAAACGAACAATGAGACTATTCCAGCTCCAACAGATTTTTGGACAAGACTCTAATAAGCATGTAATGTTAAGGAGGTCTAGTGGAAACAAACCTTATTGAAGGTCATGCCTAATAATTCTGATCCAGAACTATGAACAGTTTGTGCTATTTGGAGAAATTAGATCCAATTCCTCTCATAAAATTAGCCCAGAATATCATATGCAGACTTTAAAGGAGGGGAAATGGGAGAAATGAATCAGATTTTAAACGTATATATATTTAATCTTTGAGGTGTGGGTCAGATCTTTTGTTACTTCACTGTACTGATTCACAGTGATTCCCATTTGCCTTGAAGCTCCAGGGAAGTCTTTTGCAAACTCATCTCCCACATACACAAATCCCCTTACTTCCAACAAGACCTGGGCATCCTCCTTAATATAGAGCCTACATCATTCGGTAGCCCAAGGCCCTGCTCCTGGAATGATCTCCACACAGGCCAGACCCAGGTACTACAAAAGGGTCATCCAGGTTGAGTGCCCAAGTTAACTGTGGACCAAAGTCACTATTACCTTCTGGAGCCTGTTCTGAGGCTTACCTGAAGCTAATGGTGCCAGTCCATATTCTTGCAGACAACAGTCCACCCTGCATTCACACTCATGGCTGGCACTGGTCAGGGCACTTACCATACTGGCAATGCCTGCTGGGTAGGTCTGAGGCACTAAGTTAGGAGGAAAGTGGAGAAGCTTACACTATTTCACCTCACAGTGTACCTAGCAGGCAACCGTATTTTCAAAGTAAAGAAACAAGGACATCTGGGTGGCAAACTTTTCTAGGGTCACACAATAATTAAGTGCTCAATGTTCTGGCTTCTTTCTTTGAGCTGCTCCACCAAGGTAGAAGATGCCTTTGGAGCAGCTCAAAGAAAAGATGAGTTCTACCCTTGTGCCCTTCTGTCTCTCCTTCCCCCTCTCTGTGATTCTAGTGAGAAGAGGGAAATGAGGGATAGAATCCTCCCTTCCTTGCCCCTCTAATCAACATGGTTGCTAAAAAGGAAAATCATACTTCACTATCTTTCAGAATTAATTGGACATGTCAATAATTTACTGAATAAAAGAGAACTGATTGACATAATTTATGTAAATTGGCAAAATCCCTTTAACAGAGTCCCACATAAGAAGCTATTAAGGAAGTGTAGTGATGGGTTAAGAGGCAAAATATAGTCATTAATTAAAAACTGCCCAGGAAACAGAAGAAGTAAAATTAGGTGGTTAATCGTCCTCATGTCAAATGGTTAACAATGGGGACCTCAAGTTTTCATATTAAGTCCCGTGTTGTTATTAATGAACTGGAAAGCAGTGAGCAGTGTGGTAGCAACAGCTGTAGATGACACAAAGTTATTTAGGTTAGCCAGGAACAGAGAGGACTGTGAGACCTTCAGAGGACCTAATTGAGCTAGGTGAATGTGCCAACACAATAGCAAATGAAGTTCAGTGTTGACAAATGCAAAGCAGTGTACATTGTAGAGAAAATATAAACTTCTCATACACCTTATAGAGTTATAAATTACCCTATTCAACTCAAGAAAGGGCTCTGGGCATCAGTGAAGACAAATCCATGAAGACTTGAGCTTAATGTGCATCTGCAGTCAAAAAAGCAAACAATGTTAAGATACATAAGTGAACCAGATGGTGGAGAATACAGAGAATATTATAATGCCATTATATAAATCAATGGTGCAGACTCATCTGGAATTCTGTGTGCAGTCCTGGTCATCCCATCTCAAAATGGATATTGCAGAACTTGAGGGGGTTCAGAAAGGGGAGGTGAGACTGATCAAGGACATGGAAAAACTTTCACATGAAGAGAGATTAAATAATCGCAGTATTTTCACTTTAGAAAGGAGATGACTAATAGGAGACAAGATAAGAGTATTTAAAATAATGAACTATTTAGAGAAGGTAGATGGGGAACCTATGTTCTCCCTGTTTCATAAGAGTAAGGGAACATTCAATTAAATTAAGAGGTGGAAATTCAAAACCAATAGAAGGAAATGCATATTCTGTGAAAAAGTAATTAGACTGTGGAACTCATTACCACAGGAATTTGTTGAAGTCAAGAATTTAGCAAGACTCAGATAGGGATCATATTATCAAATTAGATATGTAGAGAGATAGAGCCAGAGTTCCCATAAATATAAATAAAGCAAATTATGGAAGGGATATTATTAAAACTCATACTTCAGGAGGACTTTAGGCAATTTCTAACTAGTTGAGACTAGGATGAGACCCATGTTGGGGGGCAGATTATCCCACATCTGCTTCTGTAGGGTTCTTGCTCTTTCCGTGGAAGTATCTAGTGCTGGCTCCTGGCAAAGTCAGGACAGTAAACTAGATGGACCTTGAATCTGATCCAGTCTGCAGTTCCTACGTTACTCTGCTACTGACAGGGTTAGAGCAGGAGTCTGCTCATGCCATGCTGAATGCTCAGCTCACCAGACTTATATAGCAGCATTGTCAGCTGAGAAGTTATTATAAGGTGTGCATAATGGCTGGGTCAAAACATGTGCTTGATACACCACGAGAGTGACAAGACCATGACAATATATTGGGACTGTAACACATCTGGAACACATATCTGGAGTAATAAAAAAATCTGGACATTTTGCTTGTTGAAATGGAAAACTGGCATTTCAGGTGTCCCGAAAGAAGTAATTGAGGCAATTGGGACGTCACATGAAAATCTGGGATTATCTCATTAAAATGAGACATACGGAGTGAAATTCTGGCCCTTCTGAAGTCCATGGGTGCTTGACTATGGCCTCCAGTGGGGTCAGTATTTCACCCATGGTCTCTTTATGTACCAGATAATGAAGAACTTCAAACTCCAGACCATCTGTCCTTCCTAAGAGCTAAATTTACTGCATTTTTCTCTTTCCATTTTTAGCTTTTAAATTGTCAAGTTATCTGTCTAAGTGCTAACAATCAACAGATGGATCAAGGGCAGAGCAGGTTTTTACAGTGATGTACAGTAGCTTGGCTAAGATGGAAATTCACTGGAAGCTCCATTCATTATCTCATTTCCCAATTGCAAGATTTTCACTTATGAAATCAGATTAAATGTGCTGTGGGTATTTCATGCTCTAGACTTCTGATTCTTGTAGAGCTGAAGTTTATGTTTGGGAATAGTGAGGGTGATCATTAAGGAAAGAGCACACGAAAGCAGCACATAAGTGTAACCCATTAGTGAGTGTGTGTTGTACAGCGCTGCATGCTGATTTGCAGAAGGCATGAGTTGTTACAGCCCCCTTCTAGCCAGGCATAGTTCTTTAGCTCAACCTATAGTAGCTTGCTCTCTTAGCTCCCAAGGTCCCGGGTTCACTCCCTGTGTGTTGGCCAATAAAATGGCCATCATATGAGTCACCAACCATGGATATTAAAGCACTTCACAAAAACAAGTGAGGCTCTGATTTACACACAGGGAAACTGAGGTACAAAGAAGTATCTTGCTTAAGGTCACACAAAATGAGCCCTGAACTGGGAATAGAGCCCTGAGTCCCAATCCTGTGCTCCAGTGGGTGGATCATGCTGGCTCCACATGTTTAAGGAGTGGAGAGGTGTTCTGTCTCAGCTCCAGCAGCCATTGGGCCTGACTTTAGGTGTTAGGTCTCCAGGAGCATTGGGTGAGTCAATGTGGCCTTTGAAATAATACCCCATGCACTCTTCCAGCCAGGGGAGAAAGGTGGATCACCACCACACTGGCCTTCACACAGCTGGAGTGGAGATCAGTGCTGTTTTCAGAGGTGGCCTAAAGCAGTCCTCTTGCCCAGAGAGTGCACAGGCCAGGCTGACGACTTTGAGAGTACTAGTGGAGGACATTTCTTGTGTCCTCTTCACCCTATTTCATACACACACAAAGCTAATTCCAGTTCAGGTTTGAAATCAATAGGGCAAATCTACAGGTTTAGTGGTAGCATGGTCTCTCAGCTAGAGAACTAGCTGGGTAGTCAAGAGACCTGGGTCTATTCCCAGATCAGCTAACGACCAACTATGTGACCTCAGGCAAGTCACTTCACCTTGCTGTGACTTTATTTTGCCTTCTGCCCTGTGATGGGTGCCTTTCCCTCACTGGCCAGGAAAGGGTTAAGATGGCTGTTGGAGAGGCCATGTGAAAGGCAGCCAATAGGAAGGAGCTTTATGGCAGCCAATCAGGGCCCATGAGGCCAGTATATAAGGGAACTGCAGCGCTGAGCAAGGACAGTGTCTCCCAGGAGCAAAAGGGGAAGGATTGTCAGCACCCAGGACAGAGCAGAGTCGAATGCTCTGAAGCAAGGGCGGCAAAGGTAGTGGGTCTCTGTGGAAGTGGCCCAGGGAAATTGTGTGGATTGTGTGGGAAATGCAATGGAAGGCTGTTGTGTAAGGCTGCCACACACATAGGGTCCCTGGGTCAGGACCCAGAGTAGTGGGCAGGCCTGGGTCCCTTCCTCACCCCTGATTACCATAGGACTGGTGGCAGGACAGCGGTGGCCAGAGTGGGAAGTGGTTTCTAAATATGTACATACAAAGCCCTGAGGACGCTCCTCTTCATGTTAACACAGCTCTTGGCTTTAGCAATAGTTGAGAACAAAACCCAAGATTCCCTACTCTCCATTCCTTTTACTGGCCAATGCTGTTGCCATTGGGGGCAAGTAAAACTTTCCTATTTGGCTGGGAACTGAGGCGATAAAAATCATAGCGGTGGGGGAGTGAAGAACTGGAATTTCACTGACTATCACAATCAATTGGTAAGATCACTTCTCCCCAAATATATGCAGGTGGTGTGTGGAGGGGATGCTTATCAGCTGCCTTTTCAGATTGAATATAAAAGAGTCATCCCCCATCCAAACAGGTAATATTAATGGTGTTAAGTTGTTGGTGAACGCAATGCAGAACTGCACGATGACAGATTAGAGCTAACACAGAGAGAGAGAGAGAGAGAGCGCAGAGACCGAGCGCACACACATAAAACAGAGATTACGTCAAATTGCGATCATGATAAATAGGTTCTGAACACATTTCCTGGGCAAAGTCTAGTGTGAGATTTAGGGAGCATGTAATATGCCAGTATTAAAAGACAGCTGTATTGAAAACTGAGTCCTGCAGGCACAGAGGAAATGTTTGTTGTGCTCTTACTACAAACTGACGTGCAATCACAGCCTACCATGCATGAAAGAAAGCTTGCTCTCAAAGCGGGCTCATACGATATGTTTTACTAAAGGGCAGCTGTGGCATTTGGAAATTGAAATAAATAAAACTTCTCATTATAGCTGAATCTTGGCTATGGTGCCTCAGACAGGTCTGGGTGGAAGAGTTCTGTTCTGCAACGTAACATCTCCCTCTTATGCTGAGAAATATCCCCTGCCTGCCAGCATTGAACTGCTAGCCCAATAGAAAAGATCATTCAGAGATGGTTCTTCCTTCTGAAGTCAAATGAGTATATAATCATCTAAAGGTAACCTCCTGTCCCCACACAAACCATTTCCTCAGGCAGTAAGTTATTTAAACTCATAGACTTTAAGGTCAGAAGGGACCATCATGATCATCTAGTCTGTCTTCCTGCTCATTGCAGCCTACATAACCTCACCCATCCATTCCTGTAATAGACCCATAACCTCTGACTCAGTTACTGAAGTCCTCAAATTACGATTTAAAGACTTCACACTGCAGAGAATCCACCATTTACACTAGTTGAAACCTGCAAGTGACCCAAGCTGCAGAGGAAGGCAAAAAATCCCAGGGTCCCTGCCAGTCTGCCCTGGGGGAAAATTCCTTCCTAACCCCAAATGTGGCAATCAACAGGAAGACACCTGGGAAAAGATTCTCTATAGTAACTCAGAGCCCTCCTCATCTAGTGTCCCCTCACCAGACACTAGAGATATTTTCTGCTAGCAGTCACAGATCGGCTACATGCCATTGTAGGCAGGAAGTCTCATCATATTATCCCCTCCATAAACTTATCAAGCTCAGTCTTGAATCCAGTAAGATTTTTTTGCCCCCACTGCTCCCTTTGGAAGGCTGTTCCAGAACTTCACTCCTCCGATGGTTAGAAACCTTCATCTAATTTCAAGTCTAAACTTGTTGATGGCCAGTTTATATCCATTTGTTCTTGTGTCCATTTCAGTGCTTAACTTAAACAACTCCCCTCTTTCTCTGGTATTTATCCCTCTGATGTATTTATAGAAGTTGTTGTTTATGTATATGTATTTACTTGGTATCTTGGAGACAGAAGAGCCCATCCACAAAGCAAATCTTCCCAAATCCCTTTCAGATTCCACACCTGTCTTTCCTGCAAGGAGGGATTTGCAGAGTCTGTAGAATATTGCAGAGAACTATCTCCTACCATGCTTTATTTCTGGCCTATAAACCCTGAGCAATTTGATGGCAACCTGCAGTAATCTTTAGCATCCTCCTATTTGTCTTTTCTACATTGAAAAATTAGTCTGGATCTTTATGTGCATATTTTATTGCCAAAAAAGACTTTAATGTATCTTTAAGCACACAGTGCACTAGAGTCTCAGGAGTGCTCAACACAGCTGAGGAGAGGATTTGCAGGGAGCTTTAAACCACCTTTTGACCCTCGTGATTCTGGGATCACAATGCATTGATCTATTCGCCTGGAACAAATTATAGAAACCCGAAGGCTCCAGCTTGCATCAGCTACCAGTATTCCCAAGTATCTCTGCTTTCCCCCAGCACTACCTCTTGTGTTGTCTGAAAGGAGGACGTGATGGAGCTCCATGCCACCTAGAGATGCCTGGACTCAGGGCAGGTTCTTACATGGCTGACTATGCCAACTATAGGGCAGCTTCTCACCAGTCCTAAGACAAAGATGGATGTGACTCAGTACCTGTGATACAATGTACTATGTCTCAGCACTGCACACAAATTGAAATGATTTCCTTTAGCACATTACATCACCCAGAGACCACCTTATGAATAACTCATGAGGCAAAAGGAAGCCTTTACAAATATTCCTCCAATTTATGCTGAGGGTCAATGAAATCAGTCAGTGAGAAATACATTCCCCAGAGATGTAAGAGAGGGATCAGACCCGATAGATCATCCAGCCATGTCCTTTTGAGTGCAGGATTGGTCCCTTGGGCATGCTGTCTAGAGCTAGATGCACAAAGAAACATAGGTGTGGTGATGCTGAGCATCACCATGTGTAATAGGCACCTAGAGAATCACTGGGATTCACACAGCCTGAGTTCAGCACCTAGCCTACATACCACTTAATAGGGAGACAGAGGCACTTGAGAATGGGATTCAGAAAAGCCAGCATGCTAGGCGGCTCCTTGCCTAAGCTAGTCAACAGGGGATGACAAGGTGAGGGGTGTGCGCTAAGCCCTGCCCCTTTGCAGGACCTAGACATCTACAGGCAGGCTGCAGGGAGGCAACTCTCAATGGTTGTGATTCTCAAATCCTAAGTTGCCAATAGGTGCCTATATCATTTTTGGAAGAGACCAGGGAAGCGGGAAGGCCCTCATCTTCTATCGTAGTGATTAGGGATCTCACCTGGGAGATGGGTGATGCCTGGTTCAAATGTCCCCATCCACTTGAGGGGGAGGAGAATTTTGAACAGGGAGCTGCTACCTCTCAGGTGAGTACCGTAACCACTGACCTCTGGGATATTCTCATAGAAGGAAAGGAGGAGGGATGGTTTCCCTCTGTCTCTCATGTTGAAGCAGATCTACTGTGGATAAATCTTTTAAAAAGCCATTGGTGTCAGGAGGCTGGCTCTTAGGTCTGCCATCTCCAGCTAAGTGATCTCACCACCAGGCTACAGAATCACTCATTCATGTAGTTGCTCTCTCTGATTATCTCCCCTCCCCCCAATGTCCCTTCACAAGCCTGTTTACTGGCTTGATGGCTTGGTTCGGTGGAGGAATACCTATCTTCCCCGGTTCGTGTATCGCTCTGAGGCTTAGGCATCTGGATGCCTGGAGAGAGGCTGCCAAGAGCATGCTCCTTGGCAGAAACATAGACACCGAGGGAACTTTTATTGCATAAATTTTGGCAACAAGAAAGTTTAGGCACCTACAGAGTTCAGTGCCAGGGGTGTTGTGAATCCCAGACTGGTTACATGCCATTGTAAGCAGTTTCATCATAACATCCCCTCCATAAACTTACTGTCACTTCAGCAAAAGCTGTGTGAAACTTGCATATGCTTCTATGAACTTTGGCTTTACTTTAATGTATGTATTCTCTCCAACCCTATGTGGTGAGGCAGAAACACCAAACCACACTGCTGAACTTAATGATCTGTGTAATGCATATGGATTTGCAATGGTTCATTCAGCCCAGAAGACCTAACACGTGACTGTGTCACCAAAATGAAATGGCAAGAGTCAATCATGAAAAGTCGGTACCTTATCCAAGAACAGCTGAAATTTCACTTTGGGCATGTTTACATAGGAATAAAAAGAATGTGGCTAAGGATCCAGGCTGAAAAATCATGGTGTAGAAATTCAGGCTCGGGCTCCAGGGTTTCTGGGACCCTGCGAGGGTAAAAGGTCCCAGCTCTCAGGCTTCACTCCAAGCCCAAATTTCTACACAGAGATTTTTAGCCCTACAGCCTGAACCCTTCAAGCCTGAGGCAGGTGATCCGGGCCAGCTGTGCCCATGTCACAGGTCTTTTGTCCCTGTACAGATAAACCCTTTGTGTTTCAGGAGATGCAGGGCCAAAAAGGTATTTCTCCTTAGATCAGGTCAACATTATTCAAGTTTCGATAAGCTGATGCATTTTTTTTTAATCCGAGTGGGGGGAGGATATTTTTTTATTTAATTTTTTACTACTTCCCTACTCCAATTTTTTTGACAAACTAAAAATGTGGAACAATTTTTTTCAAATTTTAAAATATTGATGATGTTTGAAATTTCACAAGGGATGCACTTCAATTTTATTTATTTTTAGTGATTTTTTTTAACCCATTCTTTTCTACCAGCTCTATTTCTCATGAAACATGGCTGAATCTATTTTACTTTTGAACCAGGAACCAGAAAAAGTTAACGTAGTTATGTGATGAAAGATTTCTTCAGCTTCATTTGCAAAATACTGTACACTACAACTCAAACAAGAAATGACGTACTGCTGTCAGTAAAGCTGTTCAGAAAATGAGGATTTTTATCCATTGACATTTTTTATGACAATGAAAAAAAAGTTTTCATTACAATTTTCTTCAGTGAAAAACCAAAAATGGAAAAGTTTGACCTAAAGTACAAAAAAAAAAAAAAAAAAAAATCAGATATTTGGGTTTATTTTATAAAAAGTTGAAGTTTTCTGCAAAAAAAAGACACTTCCTTCCTTCAAAAAATAAGCAAATAAAAATGTTTAAAAAAATTGTTTCCTCAAAATCCCAACTTTCTGAAAAACAAAACTAATCCTGTTTTACCTAGCAATTTATATCCTTGGAAGTATCATCTTGCCTCTTTCAAGCAAAAGGCATTAATTTAAACATACTTTGAAAATGTGTTAAGCTAAACAAGAACAAGGAATGAGAATAAGAGTGTCCACACAGGGAGATATTCAGAAATAGATGTTCCTGAATAATTCAATGTGTAGATGTGATGGACTTGTAGCACTCACCTCTGGACTGGGACCTTCTGCTGGTTATCTGAGGAATAGCTCAAGCGAATGCCCGTGTCCACGAGCATGCTCCATCACACTTCCTAGGGGTTCACCGGTAGTCCTCACCAGGACCCACCATGTTCTCTTCTTGACCTGGCCCGCTGGCCAAGCCACAGTCAGTGTCTTCTCCCTTCCCCCTTCCAGGGGATTCTGCAGTCCTGGTTCTACCACTTATCTCAGTGGTCATTGCAGTCTACCACCACTCCAGTGGCAGTCTCGGGGAGGTGGGAAGGGACCCGGTCCCGCCCATTACTCCAGGTCCTGGCCCAGGGACTCTATTTGCAGATCATACTTTTTATGCTAGATAGTAAAGTTCTGGAACACATGAGTGCTGCTAAGTGTTGATATTGGATACTTAGTGATCAGTGTGAACACCAGTGAGACACGGTACGCCCAATTTGCAGATGAATAAGATTTAATGTGCAAGGTTTTCTATAGATATACTAGTTGAATACAAAACCTAAAATTAACTACAATATATCATACTCACTAAGCCTGGAGAGAGAAACAGTTACTCAGAAGGCTATATACAGGAATGGTTTTCTTCAGCGGCCCCACCAGGGAGTCAGTGGCCTCTGGTCCGTGGAGTCAGGTGTTGATTGAGCGCACCCCTTTGTCTAAGTAGTGACTTCTTATAGCCTTCCATAAACAGCTTTCACCTAATTACCTCTCTACTCATTATAATACATGCTAATTACCTACATTGGGTTTTCACCCTTAACTACTTTGTATTCTCACCATAATAATTGGGGTCTTCAAAACAACATCTGGTGATAGGAGGGATGGTGTAAAAATATTCCCCTTGGCAATGAAGCAGTGTACCCCCAGACATTCAAGGATAACTTCTTGTTCCCATCGCCGTAATCTATGTGCAGCTGCAAGCAGACATGTTGTGTATTTTGTCTTGTTATGTACTGTGCTATGCAGAAACTGAGACATCTGCAAGGCTACTCAGTAGTCCTATTCATCTCAACCAACGGGAAGATGTAATGCTACAGGGGTCAGAATAGCCAAGCAAGCAACTGACGCTATGCTAGGCCCGTAGGACAGTGGTCAAGCAACTCAAATTGTACTAGGCCTCCAACACTAAGAGACTGAGCTTTATTTCCGGGCTCCTGTTACCTGACATAGCAGGGTTAGAAAAAGGTAATACCACTGTCACCTGTGGACTTCAATGGCTACTGTTACAATTATAGGTAGGTAGGAAATAGTTTTCCCATCCTGCAAAAGTTTGAGATTTCAGATTTTTTTCCCTTCCCAAATTGTGACAAAAAGTCAAAATTAAAAAAATAAATAACATTTTGAACAAAAAAAATCCCCTCAAAAATTCAGTTAAGGTCAAGGGAAATGTTTAGTGTGAATCATTCAATACATTTTGTTTCATTTTGAACATTTAGAAAAAATGTACTATAATTACATTGTATTTTTAAACAAAGGGTCATTTCAACCCAGTCAATGACATTGTTTTTCATTTTGAAAATGTCCCATTTTGAAACTTTTTTTCATCTCATGGGTGGATGAAGGCTGGTATAGTCTTGTGTCAGTGTTATTTCCCAGCTGCTGAAAGACCCAAAGCAAGCATGAGCCACTGCTCACAAGCCCTGCAGTCTCCAGGGCTTCCCTTACCTGTCTCCAGGCTAAACTGTCTCTGGCAGCCCTGAGACTAGGAAGTCACAAGCCCCCTAGCTTTGACTATGCACTACCACAGGGGAGAATGATAGTCTCAGGCAAATTTGCCGCTGTCAGATCAATTTATCCGTATCGATTGAGCGGAAGTGAAGACCCGCTCAATTGATCCAGAAATCGATTTAGTAAAACTACCTCCACAAAAAGCATCGCACTGCATCGACAGGTATGCATTTCCCATTGGCACAGCGTAGTGGAGATGGTGCGCAGAGCGGACTTTAGGAAGTTGACGTAAGTTATGCAAGCAACTGCCGCCGAATTTGCCGGTAAGTATAGACTGGGCCTCTGTATGCTGACCTCACAGCCCAGGGGGAAGGACAGGAAAGTGCACCAACTAGAGATGTTTGGGGATCGTACATTTCAGTGCAGGAGAGGAATTTACAGACCCAAGTGAGCTGCATATATCTGACTTCAGCTGTAATGTCCTTTCCCTTGAACACCAGAAAGGACATAGATAACTTGGTAGAATCAACTCACTATAGCATTTAATTTTAAATCCTTTGATGATCCTTTTGCTCATCTTTTTCCTTTAAAACAAGGCAAAGATGTGTGCAATCATCCTGACATAGGATGAATAGTAAAGGCCAGATGTAACCCCTGCTGTCAGAGTAGGAGTTCATTTACTTACAGTTCACCTACTTTTCCACATCTGATTGCATCAATTACCAGCAAAACCACAGTTCTCTGTTACAGTCGGGCTCCTGATTGAACATCCTAAGAGAGCAGGTTGCTGAGACACCCCATCAATTATAATTAGCCATCTTTTTTCTTCCAGTATTTTATACAACTGGAGCTCATTAGAGCACAGATTCACATTTCTAATTACAAAGTTAATTTTCCCCTGGCAGATTTTTAAACCATAGGAGTTTATGTAATTTTTTTTTTTTTTAATTTTATTTTTGCCCGAAATCAACAATGTTGCGATGTTTTGCTCAGTCATGCGTTCCTTTCCCTTGGAAATAATAAAGCCTACTCAGAAGACTGAGCTTCAAGCAGTTTTCCTTTCCCACAGACTGAAAGTTCATTGGGGCAAAAAAGCCTGAGCCAGAGTCTCTGATAGTGACTTCAATGGAGTTATGTTGATTTACACCAGCTAAGGATATGGACCTTAGACTTTTGTTATGTGCTGCAATCATAGATGACACCTTATTATATTAGTTAAAAATAAAATACTGGTTGGATCTCAATATATTTAACATATGGGCTAAATTACTCCACCCAAACTGAGTAGCATGATCTGTGCTATAAATATATTTAAGAGCATCCATTCAACGGAATCAGATTTGAAGCAGGAAAAATAGTTTAATCCAAATGGCTCTGGGTACTGGGACTAGGCCATGGTCATGACTGGGCTCAGGAGAAAGGCAGTCCTGGTAACATTCAAGTTTAGAGCAGCGGTTCTAATCTGAGCCCTTGACTTTTTTCCTCAGCTGATTGAAATTTTCTGTGGGGGGAAAAAAATCCAACTTCTCAGAAAAAAAATGAAAAAATTAAAAACTTTCAACCACAGCTGAAAATTTTCAGCAAAAAACTTTCATCTTAAAACTGCATATTTCAATTTGGAAATGCTGCTGCATTGTCTCATGTAGTTGTAGTTTGAGTGTCTCATGCCTCCTTTCTCCTCTATCGGCCAAGATCCCTGGCCAGACTGAATCTCCCATGATGCATCACAGTCTCCCCTCTTACTGAGGCATTGCAGTGCATCATGGGAGTACCTGATTAAAACTGAAAAAAAAATCATTTTAAGTGTTCAGGTTTTTTTCAATCAAAATTTTTCACAAAAAACAGACGATCATTTTAAAAAACCCATTTGTTTAGCTGAAAACTTAATTTTCCATCAAAAAACAATTTTGATGGAAAGTTGTTGACCTGTATTATTTGTTGCTATCTGATGGTTGTCCAGTGGCTTTTGTGAAAAGTGTTGGAGGTTTCAGTCCTGTTCTTCATGGGAAAAGAGTTAGCTCTAAAAGCCACTATCACTAACCTCACACTCCTTGCTGATGATCTCCTCTAAGAATCCAGGGAATGACTGGCCAATGGCAACTGCTTCTCCTAGGTATGGTCCTTCCAGGACACCATTGGGATTCACAGTGTAAGAAAACCTGGACTTCTTCCACCCATTATGCAGTGAAATAGGACATTGTTTTCCAGTTTACTGCCAATAAAAGTTATTTTGTGTTTTAAAATGTTTTTACAGTCAAATAATACTTAGTATGAACCAGTTCTAGAGTCACAGAGTGATGGAGAGCAAGGTGCACCATTTTTCAAACAATTATACACTCCTCCCCCTCCCTCTGTTTCCAATCAGTCATTCAGGGTGGACTGCTTTTTGAAGTGGTACCTTTATTGGAACCCTTTTAACTGCAATTGATAAATTAGGTCTTATTCAGTCCTTCTACTTGAAATGCTTCTGTACTTTAGTACAAGCAAATCTAATTTACTTTGGATCATTTACATCTCTTGAGCTGATAATGCCAGGTTACTTTGGAGGGTAAATTACCATGAAGCATATTAGGAGTGAAAAAGAAATGCTATTGGGATAGTTTCAACCTAGATGAGGCTAGACTTTCTTTCTTTCTAAACAAGTGTTCTATTTTTACCGAAAAGGAATGAACCCCTCAGTAATGTGAATGCTCATTTTCCTTATTGTTACATTTTAGGGCATCAAAAATTTTGCTTGTAGCCCTTTCACAGCTGTGGACAGAGTCTGAGCTCACTTCCTCTGCTGAGTATCCAAAGATGTCAAAAGAGGTACTATGGGTTTTCACAACTTAAGTACCATCAGAGTCTGGCCCTGTATCTTTGACTATCAGTAGTAGCCACGATCTTCCTGAATGCTTCACAGGCCATGTCTACAACAGATTCTTTGCTGTCAACTCGGAGCTCAACCCACAGTGAACTAGAAAAAGTTTGTCCTGAAAAGATGTTTGTGGAGTGTCACAAAGATATTAGCTAACTCAAACTTAATTGCAATGAAGTAGTTACAACAGCACAAAGTTTTGAAATTGTTGGAATATTTCAACATTTTTAATCCGATTTCCTAATTTGAAATTACTTTTGCTTTTGAAAAAATAAACCAATTATCCTGAAAAATAGGCTTTTGTTGTATTTTTAAAAAAAACATTGAAATCAAAATGAAATGTTATGGCTGACCCAAGCAGAAGAAAAACATCTATTTTTCAGTTCACAAATGTTTCGAAGATTTTGGGACAGGAATTAAATTTGAAATCTTGGAAATATTAATGGGATGGGAAATCCATCCAGCCCTAACAATAATACCTGTTCTGTGGATCTCTCATTCTCCAGAACTCTCAGTCAAGGCCTTTCTAAGATCATGGTATTTTCTTTGGGGTTTTTTTATTTGTTTTTTCATACTAACAAGAAAAGTAAAGCACAAATTACTGAGTTAAACATAGTTAAACTGAGTTAAACATTACTATTTACCTCGCCTATTTTAATTTATACATTCAAATCATGAGAAATCAGACATTGTGACTCAAATCAGGCAAAGATTATCCTGAAACTATGTAATTTTTTAAGGATTATTTTTAATGGATTCCTTACATTTTCCCTAAGAATCCTTACTTAACTGAGAATGATCTTAGACTGAGAATCAGGAGATTTGGATTCAGTTCCCAGATCTGCAGCCAGGTTCCTGTGGGACCATGGGCAAGCTATTTCACCTTTCTGTACCTCTGTTTCCTACCTGTAAAATAGGATAATAATATTTCTGTTTCCCAGCCATTGTTTATTTAGAGTGTAAGCTCTTGTGCACGGACTGTCTCTTACTATGAGGATATACAGCACCTAACAAAACAGGATCCCAATTTAAATAGGTTGTGGCCTCTAGACACTACGGTAATACAAATAAATCAGCAGCAGCCTGTGGCTGAGTTACATCTTTAGTAGGATGCACCAGCTCTGGCTTTATTTCCTAGGTTTCCATGTATGCCTCCATCAGCTTCTTCACATTTTTATATGGTTGCATGGCAGGAATGCTGAGAATTTCTACTACACTATCCAACGAGTGTTCCTTAAATTGTTCCTCCAAAAGTGAGACAGCTCCTAATTATCATGGGACTAGAGCATGTCACCATCAAGAACAAACAGCATCACCTGCCATCATACTGTGAAACATTCCATTTTATAAAATGATATGTGGTTATTAAGCAATGAACAATATTGATTTTTGTGTCTCTTGCTTGCTCAATTGCTTCAACAATAACAACATAATGTATACTAAATAGATTTAGCTGATCTCACTAGCTTTATTCTTCTATAGTCACTAATACAGTACTTACAATTTGCATCTGGCAGCCAATTAAAATCCCATATGTCCAACTTGTTTATTTTTATTGCATTGTATTAGGAGCAATTTGACGTCTGTTACAGATGAATGATCACAGAAGAAGAAAAGTTTTCTTAAGACATGGAGATGACAAGAAGCCCTCTCTGGAGACATTTCTGACAGATTGGAAAAGAAGTTTGGTGTAGAGCTGGGTGGGAAATGTTTGTTTTTTGTTTTGTTTGGGGTTTTTTTGAGATTCTGAAAAATATTCCCCTTCTGAGTCAGGCCAAAAAGGCAAAAACTTGAAGAATGTCATGAACCAAAAATCCATCCCCCAGAATATCAGTTTGGGTCAATTGAAATTTTCCATTTTGATCATTTTGAGAAGTTTCATTTCAATTTTGACCTTTTTTATTTAAATAAAAATATTTTAATGTAACTGAAATTTCTGAATGTATAGTTTTACCCAAATAACTGGAACTTTATTTTTAAAAGATGAAAGTGCAATGTTAACAATTTCAAACTTTTTTTCCCATTTTTTTTCAAAATAGAAATTCATGTAAACTGACCCTTTCCAACAAAAAGTTTTGATTTTGATGAATCAGCATTATTCAACGCAAATACATTGTATGAAGAAAATTCCCAACCAACTCTAGGTTTGGGTAACATTTTCAAAAGCACCTAAACAATTTAGGAGACTAAGTCTCACTGACTTTTAATCAGATTAAATTCCTGACGGCACAATTTCCAAGGTAGTTAGATGCCTAAATATTCACATAGATGTGGAATTTTCAAAACCATCTGAGAACATTAGGCATCTAACCCCTGTGGAATTTATCACCTAAACCAACCTATGGGCAAAAATGATTAGTTATTTCTAAAACCATGTGGACTGTAATTTGAGGAAAGTGATTTGTCTTTTGTATAATTAGACCCAAAATGGGTGGAGAATAGAACACAAAATATTAGTATAATTCAGACTTTGACCTTTAAATTATTTAAATTATTTTAATGCTCGTTTTATGCCCTAAGACCCACTCAGTAGTACATGCAAGTGATGTTAACCACTGAAAAAATGCTAGAATAATTTTGACTTGTAGTACTAGGAAAGCACTGCTTTCATATTGTTAGTGTGAATTGTTATTTATACCTAAAAATAAGCGATGGACAAAATGACGTTCTGATCATGGTTCCAAAAATTAATAGTGCAAAATATTCAGAAGTTCAGCTCAGAGAAGCATTTAAAAAATCAGAAGTGCTTGTTGGACTTCATTCAACACTGTTTTGTTTGCTTCCACCTGCAAATTTGCCAATTGCCAAAAATGCCAGACCAGGATTTCTCACATTAGTCTGAACAACGAGAGTCCTGTAGCACCTTAAAGACTAACAAATTTCTGCGGGCATAAGCTTTCGTGGCCTGCAACCCACTTCGTCAGATGCATGAAGTGGAAATCACAGATAGGAGGTGTGTATATATATATACATCCGAGGGTGAGAAACATAACAATGGGGATGGCAAGTGCTAACAAAATCAGTTCAGTTAGGGTAGATGAGGCCTATTCACAACCATTGATTAGAAGGTGAGAATGTGTGAACAGTTACAAGAAGATGATTCCTCACTCGCTCAAGCCATGGGAGGTAGGCCTATCCTTGCTTACAGACAGCCCCCCAACCTGAAGCAAATACTCACCAGCAACTGTACACCATACAACAAGAACACTAACCCAGGAACCCATCCCTGCAACAAACCCCGTTGCCAACTCTGCCCGCACATCAACTCTAGTGACACTGTCACAGGTCTTAACCACATCAGCCACACCATCAGGAGCTCATTCACCTGCACATCTACTAATGGACATTGCTGGCACATGATGGCATATATTACCTCTGCCATGTTCATTGGCCAAACCAAACTGTCACTACGCAAAAGAATAAATGGACACAAATCAGACAAAAAACGGTAACATCCATAAGCCAGTCGAAGAGCACTTCAATCTCCCAGGACACTCTATAGCTGACTTGAAAGTTGCCATTCTTCAACAAAAAAACTTCAAAAACATGCTTCAGCAAGAAACTGCAGAGCTGGAACTCATATACAAACTTGACACAATCAGACTGGGTCTGAATAGGGACTTGGAATGGTTATCCCATTACAAGAATTCTCACTGTTTACACATTCCCACCTTCTTATCAACAGTTGTGAATAGACCTCATCTACCCTAACTGAACTGACTTTGTTAGCACTTGCCGTCCCCATTGTTATGTTTCTTACCCTCGGATGTATATATATATATATATATACCTCCTATCTGTGATTTCCACTTCATGCATCTGACGAAGTGGGTTGCAGCCCACAAAAGCTTATGCCTGCAGAAATTTGTTAGTCTTTAAGGTGCTACAGGACTCTCGTTGTTTTTGCTGTATACAGACTAACACGGCTACCCCTCTAGAACTTTTCACATTAGTCTAGTATTTCTACTTGAAACAGGAAGGCATGTGCCCTAAAATGGAAAACAACAACAAAACTAGTTAAGTAAACTTTACGCTGGAAGTTTGTTTATACAAATCAGATACACACAAATGTAATAAAGCTGGTCTGAGCTTGACGTTCCTAACCAACACGCACTCACTCTCCATCAAATGGCTATTCATGTCCAAGGATGTATATATGCCTTTGGAAATCTGGCCTACAGTGAATATTTCCTTGTCTGAATGCTTCATTGACACTCTGCTGCACACTCCTTGTATGTCGAAGATGTTGCATAAAACTTTTTCATTTTAGTCCAGTTATGTTGTTGTTGTTACTCAGATGTACAGCAAGATGAGTTCCTGAATATGGCAATGAATCAAACTGAAAAATATTCAAAATGCAGAACACAGAAATACAAGTCGACATCTTTCATAAAGTTTTTCCTGACAAAAGCAAGAAATAAAGCTCTAAAATCATTCACCATATTTAACATAGAACACTTTCTAGTATATTTGAAAAGAAAAAGAATTTCCTTTACATCGTAAGAACATTAAAAATACCTTACGGGCTGTATCTCATCCCTTGGGCAATAAAAGTTTGGACATTTCTTAAATAGAGTTCATAAATTAATAGATCCGAAAGATTAATTTCTATGAAAATAATAAAATTGAAGGATGGAATCTTAGGGCCAGAAATTTAGATTGTGTAAATGGACAATTTGTACCAGCTGAGGATCTGGCCTTGCAGTTTGAAGGTAAGGTCTTAAATGAATCTCTTGCATAACTTGAAATGATCTTATACCCAGCAGTCCTGTTTGCACAGAGAACAGTCATAATTACAAGCGCACAATCACCTTGTAGACATTTAATGGCTTAATAAGATTTTTAACGACTATCTTTCAAAATGAGAAATCCTGCTGGGTAAAAGAGATGTATAAAATATTACACAGCTGTGCAGGGCCTGCTTAGAAATAGACGACAGCTACTATTAAATAAGGGGTTTAGTGTTCTGCTGATTGCCAGCTGTGATCCTCTGCACAAAAGCCTGCACCACACATTAAATACTCATAAGTTTTAGGTGACCACATTGGATTTCATGTCAGAACATCACCAATGTCTCCTTCCCAGGAACTACATGTGCCCAGCCAACTGCAAATTAAATGGAAACAACAGCATGCTGTGAATTAACTTGAAAGCAAAGGTTTCAATGGGTTTTGTGTATTTCAAGGTATTTTTAAAGTGAGTTTAATGGTAATGAAATATTTCAGGTTGATGGTTCTGAAGTTGGAGAACCTAGGCCAGATCCTCTGTTGATGTCAGTCAGAGAAATCCCACTGACTTCAATAGAACTATTCTGATTTACACCACGTGAAGGTTCTTGCCCCCTGTGTTTATTCACAAAACAAGTATATCCTGGCAGAGGTTGTTTAAGTTTCCTTAGCAATGCACCCGTGCATGAAGGATAATCTCCATGGGCAAGAGAGTAGTTTACTCACCACAGACCATGTAATCCTCACTTCTGAACCTAGTTGTGTTTGTGATACGGACACTAGAAACTCAATAGAGACCACATGAGCCCTGATCCTCAACTGATGTGAATCAGATTAGCTCCATTATGGAGCTACACCAATTTATACCATCCGAGGATCTAGACCCTCACGTTTATTTCACTGACACAGCTGAACAGCTTTGTTGCTGATAATGATTTTCAGTCTGCATTGATTAGACTTGAAATTGAAGCAGTGAATCTCAGTGTTAAATAAAAACAGGAGTGGGCCTAAAATGAAACTCCAAATCTGAACATCCCTGAATCTTGCAATCTGAACTGGACTCCAACTCTACATGTTGCAGATAGCCCTTATTATTATAATCCACTGAAAACAAAAATCCCACATTTGGACAACTCTGAAGTGTAAAAAAATCCAATTCTAAATTTTACAGCTTGGGGCCATCTCTACATAAACAAATAAGATGTTACCGCTGACAGGTCACAAACAGGCTTTCTGATGCTTTTCATCTTAATTACGTAAAAGAAGGATGCTGTGAAGCAGAGCTATTCAGCTAATCTTTAATACAAAACCTCAAAGCTGCTCAATTTGTATCAATTGATTTGCATTTCGCATGCCCAAACACCCTTTTAAAACATGTATTCCTGTTTATTTAGCAGTCACGAACTGGTGGCTGTAAAGCTCAGCTTTTCCGTTGTTGTGTGTGATGAAAAGCCTGGTGATCTCAAGGGGAATTTTGACAAATTGATGCATAATGCTAGAGACTAAGGCCATACTTAGCTTGTGTTTGCACGGTGCTTTTCTCCCACTGATATAACTACACACCAAGCTTCCTATGGGAAAAATTCTTTTATTTACTCTAAACATTAAGATATCAACAAACTATGTATGAATCCTGGATTCTGGTGTCACAGTAGACACTTAAGTGGTCTTACATGGGACTGCAAGGGACTTTCAAACCCAGGCTCCTGCTCTGACAGATAACCGCCTCACGCAATCCGATTAATAAATGTATCTAGCTCCATTTTAACACTAGTTGGGTTGTTTGCCACTACCACTCCTATAGGAAGGCTGTTCCAGAACCTCACACCTCTGATGCTTAGAAACCTATTTGTTCTTGTGCCAGCATTGTCGTTTAGTTGAAATAACTCTGCACCTCCCTGGTGTTTACCCCCATAGACAGCAGTCAGATCCCTCTCAGCCTTTTATTTTCTAGGCTAAACAGACAAAATCTTCTAATCTCCTCTCATAAGGTAGTTCCTCCAGTCCCCCAATCGTCCTAGTAACTCTTCTCTGCACCTTCTCTGTTCCAGTTTGAATTGATCTTTCTTGCACACGTGTGACCAGAATTGTGCACAGTATTCCAGATGAGGTCTCATCAGTGCCTTGTAACATGGGTTTAATAATTCCTGTCTCTACTGGAAATATCTTGCCTGATTCATCCTGGTCTTCTTGGCCTATGATCTCCTTAATCACCTATGTTTCAATGTCTTTAAACCGTGCCTGTTATCACCTTTAGGGAATTGCTCATCCTCTGATACAGATCCTGATCCTGCACCAGTATATAACCAATGGGGGTATGGCAACTGACTTCAGTGGGACCAGAAACAGGCCTATAATTAGCAGCTACATTGCAATAGGGAGAATGCCCATTTAGGCGTGATCCAGCAACACGATATTGTTACTGTTCTGTTTTTGAAGTAAGAGATTTTCAGCTGCAAGCCAAAAGTGAGAGTCTGTGCTGAATCTCAAAGTCTCAGCACAGAACTGACAGCCCCATGGGGTGGGAGGGCTAAGATGGTTTTTTACACACAGCTAGTCAGGAATTATTTGGTTCATGTAAATTTTTGAGTTTTTTGGCATTTTGTCCAGATTCAGGATGGGATTTTTTTTTTATTTTTTTTTTAAATAGCAAAAATGTTCATGGGACAGGAAGACCATTTCCTGCCTACCTCTAGCTTTCACCCACTTTTGCGCCATCCCATTCCTAGGCTGTTCTGATTTTTTCTGTGTAACTTAGAGAGTCCTGAGGCATGTGTGGTCCCACAGCAAGTCAGTAGCAGAACTGGGTTAGAACCCAGGAATCTTCTCTCATAGTCTGATGCCCTAACTCTACATTTCAGAATTCAGAAGTCAATATTGACAAGTCCTTGCTCAAATAATGGAGAGCTGAAAAATGGGGACTGAATAGAAAAAGCTCAGTTTTCAAAGGTCAGCCTCCTTTTTCTAGGCAAAATTTACACTCACAAATATTGCATATCCAGACTTATGAAAATGATGACCACAGCCTGTGCAAATGAGGTCACTTATAAGTGGAAATAATGTGAATCATGTCTATAATTCTTCTTGTAGGACCAAAAATGCTGGCACAAATTTTGAGATGCATGTTCATGGATTTTAAGGTCTACTTTACCACTATGATCATCTACTCTGACTTGCATAACATAGACCATAAAATTTCACCAAGTAATTCCTGCACCTACTCCATAACTTCGGATTGAATTACAGCATATCTTTTAGAAATAAACATCCAATCTTGATTTAAAGATTTCAAGTGATGGAGGATCCATCATAGCCCTTGGCAAACTGTTCCAGTGATTAATTACCTGTTAAAAATTATGCCCTTGATTTTAGTCTCAATTTGCTTAGCTTCCAGTTCAGTTTCCAGCCACTGGATGTTGTTACATAGTCCCCTCTAGTGGCTTGGCCACAGAGAATATGAGACTACTATAGCTACTGGTTACAGGTCTGTTCCTTTACCTTAAGCATGAGTCTCATGGTTTCAGCACTGGCAAGCCTACCTTCATTTCCCAGTTACAACCCATGATGGCAGTCATTCTGTCTGCAAAGAAGGACACACAAGAAAGAAGAGAGCCTTGGCCTGTTTAAGAACATTCATTCAAAATGTGTAGAATCTGAAATAGAGTTCCATCCACACCTTATTTTCCAACGTGTCTGTCCATACTCCTGGAATGCATTACTGGACTCTTGAGCGGAAGACCCACCTACTGTGACAAACATTTCAGACAAATATTCTACCAAAATGTTGTGGAGAAAATAGAAATTCCCTGTTGAAAGCACCTAGTATTGAGAATGTTAACATAACCTCCCAGAATCACTCCAGGATATTTCCTTTGGAGAAAAAAAATAGAAAATAAAATATAGCTGTTATAAACTGTTAATTATAGTTTATAATAGTAATAATCCCAGAGAATTTGATCATTACTGTAGTTAATGACCAGTTTGTTAGAGTTTTAACTGCCTTCAACTCCATCTAGGGATACCCAATTAGCAAACCAGTCGTTAAATATTAGTAATGACTAATTACTCATGGATTAAAAGCTTAAATATAAATAAAAGTGAGATTGAGATTCGTAAAATTAATATGTTAATGCATCCCTTCCTTACTATGAGTTACACAGTACATTCTGTTCTTATGACTAGCATATCTTCTATCGGGGATTCATTTCCCTCTAAATGGGTTTCTATTTTATGTCCCCTCCAGATGTTTAATTCACATACATATTGGCAATTGTTTTACAAGCCCTCATCCTTCCATTTAACAGAGTCCCTTCAACTGAGCTAAAATTCTTAACTTCCTCTCCAGCCTTCAGTGTATATTAGCTTTTCCTCTGCTTTTCTTCTGGCCTTAAAACTTTATTTCACATCTCTTTCATTTGCTTCGGTGCCTTGTCACTAGTCACATCAGTTACAAATTGACTTCAATTAGCTTGAGAAATGCTATTTGTTATGTGAGCCATCAAATATGCTCACACAATAGAATCAGGTCTGTCTGTGGAGAGACTATACAGTGTTGAGACTACAGATTACCATGCTGTCCAATATTGTTTCATTGTTTCCTTGTATTTCCCGATGGGTCTGTCTGTTTCCATATGTTGTCCCTTATTTTATGCTTAGAGTGTAAGCTCTTTGGGGCAGGGACTGTTTTTGGTTTTGTGTTTGTCCAGCTGCTAGCATAATGAGATCCTGGTCCATAACTGGGGCTCCTAGGTGCTATGATAATGCAAATAAAGAGTAAATAATAATAATAAAAGTATTGAATTTCTCTTTGCAGTTTGAACAAAACCAAACACTTGGTTGATAGACATATGATAATGGCACAAGAGATGGCAGGAGACTGGAGAGACAAACTAATGGTGTGAGCAGGGTCGTATTATCCATTAGGCACAATAGGCACTCTGCCTAAGGCTTACGAAACTTTCAGGGCCTACAAAAAAATTTGTGAACTAAAATAAAATTTATCTGAAAATTTGAAAAGCAAATGATGAAATCAAAATTCATATCTTCTTAAATTAAATATATTTATCTAAGGTACAAATTACTATTATATTATTACATATATCCATTGTAAATTTAATTCTGTGACAAGATTTAAAATTTTCTAAGCTTTTAAGGAATATGGTTACAATATTAGCAAAAGAGAATGCATTAAATGCAGGTTTCAATTTTGAACAATTTTTATTTGACGTTTTGCTCAGAGTGGCATAACTAGGGGCCACGAAACCTCGCAATTAATGTTCTTAAATTAATAGCTTAAAATCAAATTAGTTATTTTGGTTGGGCGGCCTACGAAGGCAAGTGTGCCTACGGCCTACAAAGGTCTTAAAATGGCCTTGAGTGTGAGGGGAAACTCAAAAGGTTCGGCGACATGGCTCAGTTTGGATAAGTATCCACAAATATGGGTGTTTACCAAGAGTAAAGTTCAAGTCTATGCAGAATACCGACATAAGGCCTGTTTACCACATGGGTCCTCAAAGTAGGGGTTAAATGGGACTTAAGTAAGGCAGAGGGCTTGTGCTGACTCTGCACAGGGGTGAATTTCATCCCCAAAAGCATGTCCAAACTGCTGTGCTTTTGAAACCATGGCTGAATCAGATACAGGAACAGATGTGTTTAAAAATGGCAGATGAATAACCACAAGAATGGGGTCCTGGCAAAATTACTTCCTGGTTCTGGACAGGTCACAAGTGACATGACATTGTAGCAGGACAGCATACACTTTAAAGTGAATATTGTATATTTTTTGTCTTTCCTTTTATTACTAAGAAATTTTCAGAGGAAGGGTTTTCAAGGAGACTTTGTGGCAAGAATGCTGTTTCTTTTCATCTCCTTTTTGTGGTGATATTTATATAGCAAACCCCAGGACAAAGCCTCTGCAGATGTAAATCACGCAGTTCTTTGAAGGCAACGGATCCATGCATTTTTACCCTAGCTGAGGACCTGGGTCCCTGTGATAAACCATATATTTACTTTACAAAATTATGTCAACCTAACTTCTACACTGACACTGTGTCGACCTAATTTCATTGACCATGACAGTACGCCACTTGGGGAGGTGGTGTTACTAAATTGGCATAGAAAGGCACTTACGTCAGAAGAAGCCAAATTTAAGTGAAGACACTTCCACAATTAGGTTGATGCAAGGTAGCTTATATTGACCTAACCTTATAGTATAGACTAGGCCAAGTGCTTATCAAGGGAGAGAGTAGGAGCGCTATTTCTCTATCACTATCTCTTTGCCAAGCCCATGCAGATATTCCCATTAACTATATAATCCTGCATGCCCTAGGGTCCTTTTCTGGTGTGTATGTGATGTGCCACATTTAGCTATGTATCTGTTATGACTTTGTTTTCTGTGTATTGTAGATTTATAAATCTCTGAGTTCACCAATGCCTGCAGAGACAGGCAGCCATTTTGTGTTCAGTTCAATGCAGATGTTTCAGAGAGAGACACCACGTGCCTTTTCATGCCTTTTTGTTCTCTCTTTATCAAACATTCTCTTACTCCAAAATAAAGGTTGTTCTAAATGAAAGTAAGTGTTTGGGATTTTTACTAGATTAACAGTCCCTCAGGTATGGGGATGAGAGATCAAGGTTGGATGTGAGGGTTTATGGGTGGGTTGATAGATGTTTGCTCCAGTAGAGAGGGCTGAAGCAGTTTCAATACTGTGATCTGAACCAATCTTTCTTCTAACTATATTTTATTATATGAAAGATAGATAATAAAGTTTGACAGAACAATGTTCATTGCCCAAGAAATATCATTATTATCTGTGTTTTTTTCCTTGGTCAATAACCCTACAAACAGAGAGCGTTAACAACGTTGTCTTATCCAAGTACAATGGCCACCATTTTGTCTGGCACATTGGGGAATGAAGTGGAGACCTCCAGAGCATGAGCTCTACAGCTTGAGTTAAAGCTGTCTTAGTGAGGGCTTTAACAACTCATATCCTCTGTGAATCAGCACAGAGAGGACCTTTAACACACATTCATCGGTGAGTTACATGAGCACCTGTTGGATATCCAAATGCCCTATTGGTAACAACCACTTGAAAATTAAGGTGAACAAGAAAATCACAGTCAGAAGTGGGATGAGAAAGACAGAAAAAAATGGGGGTGAAGAGAATAGGGAGAGAGAGAAAGAGTAAATGAGAGAGATAGACAGAGAGAGTAGGACTGTAAGGAGGCAGGGAGAGAAAGAGCCTTGTATTTTCTGCCTGGCTGATGTCCAAACTCCTTTATTGTGGGTGTGAATTGTGCCCATCAGTTTGTGTCAGCAGGCTGATTTCAAGTGCAGTTCAGAGCACTTGCATCTCTAAGCACTGGATATGCCCCTGCAGTCAGGCAGCTATAGAAATGAGTATGCAAATTTGTCCCTGCAATCCAAAAGACGGGATGACAAGATGCAAAGTTATGCATCAAAATCGTTCCCTCAACAGAGAGGTTGACTTTTGGAAAATGTGGCCCAGCAGGAGAGAGACAACAAAAGGGATGGTCCAGAAATATTTAACACCACGACTATTCAGCTAACACAAAGTACTAATGCCCCAGTTCCATCACACACTGATTCCATGTGAAGAACTGTATCAGTCTGGGGATGTTCGATGCTACCTATTAACATCACTTCATTCTGACTACCCCCCTCTCTCCCTGCTCCCAATTTGTGATGTCATCAAGCATTCAGAAGGCTACTGCACTGAAGGCTGAGCGTCAAATGAAGCTGTTCACCTTGATGACGAATGGAAGCCTTGATACACTTGATGGATCCGCGGTAATACTTTTCAGTGTCCCATTACTGTGAAGCCATTTGCTCTTTATTGCAATCGTGTTGACCACAGTAAATTTTGTGGTTTTCATATGGATGTTGTATTTGCTTGTATATGAGTTGCATTGTAAGTTAAAGTAGCATGAGCTTAATGTTCCATTAAAACACAGTGCTAGCAAATAGTAGTAGATATATTTTTTTCATAACTGTATGCAGACAGTGCTGGGAAACTATATAGACTCTATTTCTGCTAGGCTATAACTCCAGCACAGAATATAGCTAACTAAGCTGTGCAAAATGATCCATTCTCCTGTAGCTAGGGAGCATTGTTAATTGGGTACATCTGGAGACTGGGAGGCAGGACTCCTGAGTCCTATCCATGTTTCTGCCACTAACTCACAGTGTGCCTTTGGAAATTCCTTTGTTCTTCCTGTGCTTTAATTTCCCCATCTGTAAAAAAGCTATAGTAATACTTACCCATCTGGCAGATGTCTTGTGAGGCTAATCAGCTGAATACTTGAGTAAAAGGTATTAAATAAGATCTAAGTAATAATAACAACAATACAAAGATCAGTAGACATAGAAAAAAGGATCCCTCACAACTCTACACTCATGGTTTGCAATGCAGGAAGCGTGTAAGGTGAGATGGGATAATCCCTTTTGATCCTAAGAGATGATCCTGGATAAATGATGAAGAATAAGAAGTTGAAACTACCCCCCTACACACACACACACACACCCCAGTGAGAAATGACACCACTGCCACCTCTGAATGACAGTAGCTTTCCACAGCAAAGCCCATCATTTTACCCTCTGTGCAAAAGCATGAATTTGCTGCTCGCATTTGCAGGAATCAGCCATTTCTGCCATTTTAAGTACAAAAGGAGGCTCTCATGCTGAAAACAACAGTGATTCAGTGCCTCAAATGGCCTTAGTATGAATTACAGGTGCAAAAGGAAGATGTTTTGCTTTTGTATGACCCTCTAAGATCCTGATCAATTTTTGGCCACCTTAAAACCGTCTCACTCAACTCTAGTGACAACACTCCAGGAATGAAGAAGGGATTTCAACGAGTTGTGTGATTCTGAAGCAGGTGGTTCCAAATAAAGTGAACATCTAGCTACATAGATAATATTCAAACAAGAAGTTGGGGAGGCTCCTTGCCCACCCCACGTTCCCTTCCCTTCAGCTAGGTTGTCATACTGAACCAAGAGGGAGAGTGAGATCCCCAACTTGTCTTTTCCTCGGTCTGCAACAATCTTGGGGCCATGTCTGGTATGAAGTGTAGTCCCTTCTCTGTGGATACTTCCATCCGTAAACAAGTGGGTGGAGCAGGGGTGGGTAGGAGGCAAAGTCTCTGCTTTCTCAGATAGTCTGACCATGCAGGAGGAGATATTATATGCACCAATATTCTCCCTCTCCCCTTCCCCGTTAAGGAGAGAGCAGGGGAGAAACTGTGACTCATCCCTTCTGGGGCTGCTCCCTGGGCACATCAATGATGTGTCATCCCCTTACTTACGGTTGAACCGAAAGACTCAGTCTAACTCTTCATTAGTTACAAGCAGCCTGCTCTAGCCATTAGCTGTGCAAACACAGCCATATTTCCCTCCCATCAGTGTCATTCCCCATTTTTCAGCCCCACTTTGTGTGGAATTTGAACAAAACATGTTTGGCATCAAAACAGGCAATGTTTTTCATACACTTCAGCAAAATTTGATTTAAGCCAAAATGGAATTTGGAATGTCGACTAAAGCCTTAAGAATGAGGATCTTCTGATCTTAAACAGAACAATTCCTCAAAGATTTGAACAGAAATAGATTAGATAAGATGATTTTGCAAACTATGAACAAGCAGCCAGATCCTCAGATGGTGTAGCACATTCAAGTTAATAGAGATATGCTGACTTATATCAGCTGAGGTTCTAGACCCAAATGGGAAAAACTTCACATTACAAGAGTTTTACGTTTGTATAGGAATTTTTACACAGTTCCACCATCAATAAGATGTTCTGTAACTCCTTTTAGTGGTGGACTTTTACAGTGACCTGAAAGCAATTCAGAACACAGGTTGGTGGCCAGGTGGGTATAAATGAATGGCTGATTCAGACTATTGCATTCCATTAACAGTAAACTCGCTGATGTCAGACTCACCTTGAAAGTGTATTATGTTTAATCCATTAACTGGAGAAGGACCTGCAGGAATGTAACAAAATGCCAGTGGAGGAAGTGTGGAATCTCGTATAAGAATAATATAAGAGGAATTCACTCCCATGCCACAAACAAGATCCTTTCCATCATAAGGCTTGCTTTGCCACTGAATTACTCCAATTTTACACCAGAGCTGATTTCTGTCAGGGCTGAGACTTTTATGGAGTTCCACAGGCATAAAACTGTAATAAGGCAAGAGTGAATCAGGCCCATAAACTGTAGGCTCCTTATCTCACTTCAGGGTAAGGTTGGGACAGCAGATGATGTTCTAAACCACAAAAGAAAACTTGCTATTCTTTCTATAGAAATCACCCTTCCAGTTGTGTTTCCTCTGCTGCTCATAAATACAGCGTAAATAACCCTGGCAATCTATGGATAATCCTTTTTTCCCCCATATGCAATACGTTAAGCCATGAACAAGTGTCTAGGGTTCACGTTATTCATCAGGCCGAAGGAGTTATACCATAATATCAGATGCTCCAAGAGCCTGAAATCATCATGAACTACTTTGTAATGTTTGTTGAGCCAAAAATATTTTCAACTTTAACCCCACATGGACATTCTGCCATGCAGCAATTGAAACCGATGAGGGGACCCTGCACATACACTAGATAGATTGCTGTTTTTAAGCTATAGGCTTCACGTCGGAGTGGAGACAAATCTCTCTCTCGGTACACATGTCAGCATTCCAGACAAGGGCCTCTCTTTCTGACAGCACGTTGTGCTGTGCAGCACCTGAGAGAGGCTGTGATGAAGATCTCTGCAAATGTACATTTCATGAGAGGATAGTATGGCTTGTTTTGTGCAGTGAGATGCTGCCGGGGCTGCTTTTTAATGTTCGCTTAGGAGAATGATGAGTTGGTGTCTGAAGTAATGTATTATTTTCAATGCATATTATGTAGTTACTCATCAGAAGAGCCTGTTCAAAACCTCTTGTTTCCCAGTGTCACAGCCCAACTCTGAAGGTAAATAAAGGTTTTGTATGGTTGGTGATTGGCCTGCACCTTATTATTACTATTTAAATTATGGCACTGCCTAGATTGGGTCCCCACTGTGCTACGCATTATATACAGAGTAAGAATCTGTCCCTGCCCAGAACAGCTTATAACCTAAGCAGAGAAGAGAAAGGGATGTGCCCAAGGTCACACAGCAGATCAAATAACACAGCTGAGGACAGGTCTCCTGGTTCTCCATCCAGTGCCCTGGATCACAGTGTTTCTAGTCAACAAGGGGCAATGCAAATTTAGGATAAAGCTCAGTCTTTCGTTTCCCCAAAGTTACAAGGAATGGCAAGAACAGCACGTTTCTTATTCTGAATGCCCAATAGAATACAGTGGAGAATGAGAACTTTTCCATCGTATTTTTACCCAATAAAATTCTATAGATAGGCTCTAATTCACGAGCAAGTTACACAGGTGGCTTAAAACTAAAAACATTCTATAGAAAGGAGATAGTGACGCCTATAGGCTTCAGTGTCATTTCGATAGAATCCTATTTAGATTTCTGCAGAACCCAATTGATTTAATTCCTAATGAGTTCTTCAGGATTTTTCCATGCAGGGTTCAGAAAGAAGTCATCCCATCACCCCGTGTAGCCTGAGATGACATTTCACAAGCACTGCAAAGTCCCCCTTGGCAGAGAGAGATAGGCAGGTACAACTAAAAGTCCTTTGAAGGTAAGAAAAAAGGGAAGACGGAATGGGAAATACCAAAAGATCCACCTTTCCTTTAAAAAAAAAGGCAGGGGAGGGGGGAGGTTAAAAGGAGGTGTTTCAAGTTTAACCTTTAGCAATACTGTGGCCAAATGCAATCTGCAAGAATAAAGAAAGCTTGTTTGAAACAGCTGCTGTGGGGTGGTGGAAACGGGGAGGGCCCTAATCTCTAATTCCCCAGCGTTCTTGCTTTTCAGTTCTACCCGGGGTGATTACTACATTTGTCATCTCTGAAAGAGAAAAAAAAATTGAGTTGCGATTTCTGTACAGATTCTGTACAGGTTCACCAGCAACCTGATAAACTGCTCCTGCATTTAGAGTGTCCGTCTGCTTAGCTTTTGACTGCTGCACAGTGCCATCTGCTGGCACAAGGGCTAACAAAAATGGAAATTTCCAAGTCGATATTTTTTGCAAAACAAATGTTGTTACGGGTGCTACTATCTTTTCTGCATTAAAGCTATAGCATATGTTGCTCAATGCTGGGCTGGAGAGAGGGCTCAGAAATTCATCAGAGTCTCCCCACTGAAGGGGAGCCTGGGGTAAATTATCTACCTTTCCTGCAGTACCTCCCTTCAGGATACTGCTAATATCATCTATACTAGAGACAGCTCATCCCTGTAGTCATTATAGGGAGAACTGGTAGTGACCTCAGTATGTAGGTTGACTAACACTTTTCATTATAAAGGATTCTTCTGCCTTTCTTTGATGACAAACACCCAAACCTCTGCTGTTTGCAGCTGGTCTTTGAAATTTGGCACAGGGAACAACCTCAGGCTACAGAAGTGCCTTTTGTGTTGGCTTTAGGATACAGTCTTTAATTACATGATCACATACTATTTTTCCCACAGGACCCTTGTCTCATTCAGTGCATGAGAGGGATGGTTAAGGGGGCAGAATTAAGGTTGTGCAAGCAACTTCAAATGTGGCATTTCCTCACTTTCAGATGGTTGGCTTTGCAACCTAAATAATATTTTTTTAATTTTTGTTTGTTTCTTTCATTGCCTCTGTAACCCTTCTGCCAGATAACAATGGAAGCACTAATAGTAGGGTACGGTTTGTCAAGGGTCTCCTTTTTCTAAAAGGGATACAAAGCTATGGCTTGAGCCTCTCCCAGAGCCATATTCTTATTTCTGGCTCTGGAAAATGAAAATGTTGCCTCCCTGGGCCACCTTTTCAGGTGGTTCTTCTCCACTCGCAAGCACTGAGAGTCCTTGGGAACATGGGACCACAAGGATCTTTTCATTTGGGAAAACAAGGGATAAGGGAAAGACAATCAAAAGAAACATGAAAACCCTCTCTCTCTCTCTCTCTCTCTCACACACACACACATATATATATATACACACACACACACACACACACACAAGAAACTGAGCAACTAAACTCAGTGAATCAGGAGTTTGATCAGCCCCACCTAACCAAATAATAACTGTGTGGTTTATTTAGCTCCAGAAATCTTAGTCCCTCCACTTGCAATAGTCACTCCTACTCGCTCTACAATCAGGCTCATCGTGGAAATGCTGAGCAACCAGAGATTCACCATGTATCTCAGTGATGCTGTCAGCAGCCCATGAAGACTGAACAATGGATTTTTGCATGAGTCTGTTCTATCCCCAGTATTTTTCAATCTCTATATCAGCGATATTTCACCGACATCCTCCCACAAATTCATGTATGCAGATGACATTGTGCCTGTTACTCAGGCTTTCTCATGTGAAAGCTCAGAAAAAGTTCTAGATCAGGACCTAAAAATCACTTGAAACCCATTTCAATGCACGGAGGTTAAAGGCAAATGCCTCAAAGACAGTGGTCTCAGCTTTCCATTTGGATAGTACCCAGGCCAAAAACATCAATTTATGTGGGTCACCATTGATGGACTGTCATAATACACAGTACCTGGAGATAGCTGTGGACCATATGCTCAGCTTCCATTGTCACCTTGAACAAACCAAAAGGATAATGTCAAGTGATAAAGGCAAATGTTACACTGGCAATCCACCATGGCCTAGAATATCCATCTTACCACTGACTAAAAATCAAGAAAACCCTTCCGGTCTCATGCCGCAGCACTCCTCCAGAAGATAAGGATGTTCATAGAAGATGATTTGTGAAGAAGCCTGTGTGTCTGCTGATGTACCAAACAAAAATCCAATCTACAATCCGACTGTGCAAGTGCCGGGCTTCTCCTCACGATGCATATGGATAGATCTAAACTGTATCCACACCCGACATGGAAGATGCACATACTTACTCCATAGTTGGACAGGGAGGGAATCGCCGAACTGCGACTGAGGCATGGTGCAAAGTGTCTGACACATCATGGACAATTGCTCAATAAATGCCCATCCTGGAGGTGTCACAGCCATTCACATGGCTAGCCCCTCTGCTCTGAACTGAATAAGAGACCTTAAGATCCAACTGTAGTCATGTAGTTGCTTTCACTGTTCCACTATTGCCATACATAAAAAAGAAGTTCCTCCACAATTCCTACCCACCTAAAAGCACACTGACAGGTCCAATGGTAGTCAAAAGGTGACTCTCCTCCGTTGGTCTGTCTGAATCCAGAGAGAACTGCACTGACCAGGTCCCACTGCAACGTACAAATACATAGTCCAGTTCTGTGATATCAGCTCTGCTTCCACTGGCCTGGCAGAATGACATAGTCAGCTGAGTGCTACCACCATCAATTGGGTCCCTGTGCAGTTAGCTCTCCATAGTTGTTGGTGCAATCAGGCCTCACTGGGAAAGTAGCTTTGCATCACTGCCACCCTTGGTCAAATCCCAAAGATCCAGTCCATAGAGGTTGTAGAATCTATTGGTGGGGAACCCAGAGCAAAATCAGGACCTTTGAACAGTTTCTGTTCCTTCAGAAAGGGCTCCTGTTGTCTCAAATTGAACCACCTTGTTGCCCTCTTCTCTGCTGAGCTTGGATTTTGTGACCTAACCAAAGTCCATTATCCAAACGCTCAGGATGACCCACTGACTCCCAGGCATATCCTGCACAATTCAAAGACAGTACTGTCATAATAATCTATGATCACTTATACAATGAAAACAAACAAATTGCAATTAAAATAACCAACTCAGTAGATGGAATTCTTGGGTAGGCAATATTGTAATTGATGAAGCTGGCCAGAGCTGGCTTTTCCCCCCTTCTCCCTACAAATGGAGTAGAAAGTTTAATCTCTGTAAGAGCTCTGGCCCTGGAATTTACAAATGCAGTGATTAAATATTTATATTACAGTAGCACTCAGAGTTCATGGGTCTTGATTATGCTCTGCATTGTACAAACACACACAAAATCATGGTGCCGCCCCCAAGAATTTTCAATCTAAGCCAAGTCACATAGAAAAGGTGAGGAGACAAAGATACCATCGACAATAAACAATTGGCATATACATTGGCTATTGTTATCAATAGATACACTAAGCACCATCTATTCACATCTGCCCCAGACCCAGCCCTCATTCACTGGCTGATTGCTTGAAGGCATCATGGGAGAAGTTAGCCTTGAGAAGAGATTTACAGGAGACCATGTCATTCAGTTCAGGAAGGGCATCCCAGGGGTAATGGATGGTGTGGAAGAAAGCAGGAAGATGTTTGTGTGACAGACAGTTGGCTGGGGCTGGTATTCCTGGCAGGGCAAAGAGACCAGGGGATATGATTCAGTAAGGGTATGTCTAGATTGCACACTCCTTACACTGACACGTAGAGTACGTATATTTCATGCCTTCCTAGCATGGGTATAAATAGCAGTATAGATGGTGAGGCACTGCTTAGGAAAGTAGAGTACAGGCCATCTGAACCCTTAAGGTGCATACCATATGAAACTGTCTGCACACCCAAGTAATGCTTCCCCTGTCTGCGCTGCTATTTTTAGCATGTAGGGTCCCGCTGCCTCTCCCCAGCCAGATCCTTTCACTACTGCATGTAGTTACTCACTGCAGTGTGGTCACAGACTGCTTTATATTGTGGCATGTAGCTCCCACATGCCAGTGGGGTGCAGCACAGACAGATCCTAAAGAGACACGGAGATGGGAGCAGAGTTCATGACAATCCTTTGCAAGAGAAAAGCATCTGTCTTTGGCACAGACCAGCTTTGCTGAAACCATCAGTGGTGAAAACCTGGCCCCATCCAAGTCATTGACAAAACTTCCATTGACTTCAATGGGGCCAGGATTTCACCGCAGCTGGGGGAGGATATGCCAGGATCACCCATACCAGGACTTCTCCCTCCGCATTCCTTTCCAGTGTCACAAGCTGAACTGTGTCAATATACTCACTATAGTTCTCAGGAACAACATACAAGCATTTCCAGCAAGGGCACTTAAATTTAATTTTCTTAAGCAACCAGAGCTGCTTCCTTAGGAGAAGGCATTTATCTTTAAATGGGGAAAAGGGAGGACTGAATAATGTGCTGCTTATCATGCTGATCACGTTACCTTAACTGTTCCCTGCCCCTTTGTTGTATTGTCTCTGTAAGCTCTGTAGGGCAGAAACTCTCCTTTTGTTATGTTTATTTTGGTTTTTTGCACAGTGCCCAACTCAGTGGGGTCTCAATCCCATATGGTATCTCGTAGATCCTACCACAATACAAATAAATAGTCACACCAATTCATTTCCTCACCCTCTCCAAGGCCACATGCACCCTTCAGATTGCACATGTGACTGATCACTGGCGAAGGGGGAGCCCCCTAATGAAATTATTTGCAGGAAGCCTCCGGTCATGATTCCTCCCATCTCAGCTCCTCACAAAACTGCAGATGGAATGGAAGCAGCGAAACCCCACCAGAACCTCTGCTTGAACCAGGCACAGGGGTTCTGTCTGCAACCATGCCACAATTTGTCTTTGTTTTAGTAAAACCTAAGGCCTGGCCACCTGAGCAGGAGACATGGATTTCAGGCTGGCTCAGAATATGTGCATATGTTAATATGTTTCGCCGCCTTTTGCACTTTGAAAATCTAGTGACTTCAAGTCACCTAGGGACTCATTACAAGTGAAGAGCCCGGCTCGCCAGGTGTTTGCAGGATCTGGACTTATCATTGTACCTGAGTTTATTGATTCTGGTGGTACTTACTGCAAGGGAACTGCTCCTGAAAAGCACCACACTGGAAGAGCCTATGGGCTCCAGAAACAGCTGCTGCTGCTATAGCAGGAGAAATTGACACTTGAATCAGTGAGAGGGAAACAAATTGTCCAGGTAATGCTAGGCTCCAAATCCCATTTTAGCTACCGAGGGGCTTTCAACATCAAACATATTTAATTTAAAAAAAAATGATTTCCAGAATCAGTCAATATTTAAAACTGGGTCCCCTTCCCTTCCCTCACCAGCTGCTCCCTCTAAAATATATATATGAGCAAACACCAGAAGGTGAGATAAGAGATGCCAATATCTTTCCTGAGGCCCTTAGGGGCTGAGCCACGGCTTATTTCAAAGCATCTCAGTCCACCCAAAAGTTGGCTATACAAAGGATTAAAAAAAGCAAAGGTTTTTATTTCCTTAGCTGAAGAAATGAGGATTAAAATAGAAAATGTTCTTCACTTTCACTTGCTAAACTCTTTAAACTGAAATTTATTTTAATCGTAAGTGTTAGGGGGGGAAATTCCCGCCCCCACTGAAGTCAATAGTAAAATGCCCATTGACTTCAGTGGAGGCAGGATTTCACGCTCAATGCGCATTGAGCTACAGGGCCCAGTTCTTCTTTTTTATTGAAGTTATTGGCCACCAGGTAAGTCCATAATATAGTATACATTGCCTATGCCTGCCTGTCTATGGCAATGCAACCAATCTCCAAGTGTTCAAAAATCATAAGAATATAAGAATGGCCAGACTGGGTCAGACCAATGGTTTATCCAGCCCAGTATTCTGACAATGGGCCATGCCAGATGCTTCAGAGGGAATGAACAGAACATGTCAATTTCAAGTGATCCATCCCTTGTCATCCTGCCCCAGCTTCTATCAGTAATAGCTTTAGGGACACCCAGAACACAGGGTTCATCTCTGACCAACTTGGCTAATGGCCATTGATGGACTTATCCTCCATGAGCTAATTCATTTTTTATCCCAGTTATACTTTAAGCCTTCATAATATCCCTGGCAAAATCATGAGTCAGGTTTCGAAAAACCATGAGATTTAAAATAATAATAATAAAAATAAAATTGGAGTTCTCTTTGTTCGCCTTCTGAGTTCAGAGCCTCGGGGTGCACAGGGGTCACATTTTCAAGTTTTCTCAACAATCATGAGAGCTAGAAATTTACTTCTTTAAAAATTAAAGGCTGAGATTCACATCTAATCACATGCCTCCAGGAGCTGGGTCTTCATATAAAATCTTGTGAGACTTATGATAAAATCCTGAGAGGTGCAACACAGCTATGGTATTTCTAATGTGCCTGTCATAGGGTGACCAGATGTCCCAATTTGATAGGGACAGTCTCAATATTCAAGCCTTTGTCTTATATAGAAACCTATTACCCCCCACCGCCTGTCTTGATTTTTTACACTTGCTATCTGGTTACCCTAGCCTGTCACCATGGTATCTGTGTTCTAAAAAAACACTATTAATATCCAAGGGAAGACTCATAAGCCTACCAAAAATCTACCAACTGCTAATGGCTGGCAGGTGGGTGAGCTGAACCACTGCCTTGTAGTAAAAACATGCTTGTTTTACTATCTCATTATTCTATTCCCTCATCCCGCTTTGGTCTCTTTCTTCCACATGTTTCATCTCATTATAAACCTGTGAGGCTGACAGAGCAGCTGGCAACTCATGCCAAGGCCCTAAGCTGCAAAGGAACACTGACGAATGCATAGCTGGAATCTATTCCGGCTCACCTGTGTGTTAGTATTATTGAAATAGGTATTAGATTAATAAAAATGTGTTCAGGCTTTATGAAAGACTTGTAGGATGCTGTATGTATTACTCTCACTTAACATCTGTACCCCATGTTATAAGGTTATATTGAAGGTTTGCATTGTAAACCTTTGCAACTGTGTAACTCACCAAACACTAAAAAATAATTAATTAATACAAGGGCTGGCTTCCTACAGAAAGTGCTAGGTCCTGCACACAAGAAGGCCCATTGAAACCAAATGAGTCATTATGAAACATTAAAAGGACAAAGACTTTGTTAATTGCACCCACCCACACACACACACATTACGAGGAGACAAGCATGTGCACTCATCCCATCATCTTGAACTCTGGGAGAAGGGAATAAAAATCCCTGACAAGAAGAAATTGGATCTCTATGATACTTGGAGACTGGGAGAGCAAGATTTCTAAGCATAAGCAAAGGATCCCTAGTTGCTTAAAGTGTATTAGACATACAGGACATATAGAGCATGCATATTACAGCAGCCTCTATTACCTTTTTGGAACCTAAAACTGTAACTCATTTGTGTGTATATGTTTACCTGCTTTAACCTTGTAAATAACTCTTTCATTTCTTTTTCTTAGTTAATAAATCTTTTGTTATTTTATGATAGGAATGGCTATAAGTGTTGTTTTTGATATAGGATCTACGGTGCAGTCGACCTGGAGTAAGTGACTGGTCCTTTGGGACTGGGATTAACTTGAATATTGTTGTGATTTATGGTGTAAGGGGACATCCATCCATTACCTGGGTGGCAAGCTAGATCGGGGAATCCAAGGGGACTATCTGTGACTCCATGTTATGGCTGTTGTAGTGCCTGAGAAGTTGACGCTTGTTGCTTGATTGGTGAAATCTAGCACTCACAAACAGTTTGGGGTTCATGCCCAGGTTTATAACAGTCTGCCTTGAGGTTGGTACTCATGCTTCTTAGCCACTACACGATACTGTGAGCTCTTTGGGGCACAGACTGCCCTCATGTTACTTATTTGTGCAGTGCCTCACACAACGGGGTCCCTGATGTTTGACTGGGTGCAATATAGTACAAGGAATGGACTAGTAAATAATCATTATAATAATAAAGCACTTATCACCCTAAGAAACTTTACAAACTGGATCCACAGCGGAGAGAGGTCTGATCTAATGATATGAGCACAGGACTGGCAGCCCGGAATGTCCAAGTGTGGCAGCCACCATCTTGGCCCACAGCACCATCTTGGCTAACTCCAGAGCTAACAGCATAAGCTGCTGCAGCTTGAACTGCTTGAAGAGCCAAGACTCCCTAACTGAGGCTGTGACAGGCTCAGATCTTCCTGGGATCAAGCAGAGTGGGACTCATGTAGCCCACACTCCCCAGTGGGTTATACAAGCTGCTATTCCGAATCCTACACCATCTTCCTTGGTGACCTTGTGTGAGTTATTTCACTTCTCTGCACCACTTTAAAATGGGGGGGAGTAATAATTCCCTCTTTCTCAGGGGCGTAAAGCTCTATGAAGCTTGTTCATATTCTCATGAGGAGTCATTCAGCCTCCCCGTGGTGGGAAGGAAATAAGCAGCCTGCCCAAGAGTGAGGGGAATGTTTAAGAAAAGCCCTGGATCTTACCAGAAAACACCATGGGTCCTTCAGCATCCACACAGAGAAAAGTGCAGAGTCTTAGGGCTTGTCCATACTTACAGTGCTCTCGCGGCCACTGTAGCACTTGGCAAAGACATTGCCTATGCTGATGCGATAGCTTCTCCCATCGGCATAGGTACTCCACTTCCCCGAGAGGCAGTTCTCCCCTCAACATAGCTCTGGCTACACTGGGAGTTTGGTCAGTATAACTGCATCACTCAGGGGTGTGGATTTGCCACCTCCCTAAGTGACGTAATTATACGGACAAAAGTTTGTAACATAGACCAGAGCTCAGTTCGTAAGGTCTGAGAGAAGAGACCCCCACCACCACAGTCAGCTACATGGAAGCCAATTATCTCCTGCAAAAGAACAAAAAGCCAAGTCAGCAACGTGGGGATTAGAACCTGCTGTGGGAATGAAGGGAGACATTGTACAGCTACTGTTCAGGCTATTACATCACCCCTGAGAGATGCTGAACTGTTGCATAATTATAGCCCAATCTTACCAATGCTGTAAAATTCAGCAGCAGAGAGTTTACAGATATAGAGCTGCCTATTTGGAACAGGATAATTTACTCTGTTTCTGTCAACAAGGTTTGCAGTCAGACTATTCCACTGTCACAGCTTACCAGATCCATCATGAATTTTCTTGTGCCCTTGCTAACACTAAACAGATGGATGTTATCATTTCCGATTTTTTTTTTTTTCTGGTGGAGCAAAGGAAACTGGATTCCTCACAACAAGTTCACTTCAAATTTAAAATGTGCAGGATAGACTGACAAGATAAAGTTGTCAGTTGGAATTAATTTTATCCCTCTTTTTCAACACAATTTACATGCCTTGAGAATTTCTGCTCCATGTGTGTTCACAGGACTCACTTATTAATGATTATTATTTATTTATTTATACTGTGGTAAAACCTAGAGGCCTCAAAGGAAGGCATTCAGGTGTAGTAAGAAGTGAGAGTTTAAGGCCTGTAAAACAGGTTAAGGCCTAAATGGAAAAAGCCGAGTGAACAGAAGTATAAGGGGTCACTCAAGTTAACTGAGACTGGTATAGGAAAGTGCTGATTCTGCAAGGTTGTAAGACTGCCAAAATATTACTAAAATATGTAGTAGGTATAAGAGGTACCAAGATACTAACTCTCTGAAATGACACTTTTATGGGTAGAAATGATACATGGAGTGGCGGTGCCCAAATCAGCCAATCAACGGAAAAAGGTGGTATTAGACTACGTCAGGAGGGTGGCAACTACCTAAGTCAAAGGGGGCAGACCAAAAGAGTATGTAAC